>NC_092271.1:11592595-11680095 GCF_036320965.1 Panulirus ornatus | reverse complement strand
CCCTTCAGCGTCATCCCCTCCCCCTCCAGCTTCATGGTAAGTGGCGCCACTGCATGATTCTTGCCTCCGCCACCATTGTGATTGGTGCCCATCGATCACCACACAGTAGACGGCACCTCCCCTTCCCTCTACCCATGGGATGTGGTTTCTCGTCACCATCAAGTGGCTGCTTTGTAACCACCATCGCGGTTGTTGGACCCCCGTCATCTTAATGGTGGGTTGTTCTGTCCCTCATCATGATAGTAAGTAGCGCCCTCCACTCTGGTTAGTGGCTTCCAGCATCATGTCCCTCTTCCACCTCACTTCTCTGGTAAGTGGCACTGAACTCCGTCGGCATGATAAGTGGCGCCCCTTCCTCACCACCACGTTCAGTAGCACATTCCTTCAGCACCATGTTAGGTAACGCCCTGCATATCGTCCCTACGGCAGGTGGTGCTTTGGTCGAGTTTGGTAAGTGGAACTCTCCTTAGCCATGGTAAGTGCTGCTCTCCTACACCATGGTCGGGGGCGCCATGGTGCTGCCCTCCGACACGTGGTATTTCCCTGCAGCACCAGGATCCCTCCAGCCCTTGAGAACACGAGCACATGTTCGACCATAACAGTGTTATATTCCGTCTTCCTCACACACTGTTCCCAACCCCTCACGAGGTGGACCCCTCCCCTCGTCTGCTCACGTAACACTCGCTTATATGAACACGAGAATTTTCGAACAGATATTTTTCCCCCTTGTCTGGGAGTGTCTGTAAAAAGTTTTTATTTTTATCTTCATCAGATACGTGTACCTGTAAGTGCCATGTTCGTCCGCATCGATGGCTTGCGCCTGTAACAGATGCCGTCCGTCAAAAACCAGGTTTTCACCCATTATAACTTTCACCTTTTCCTCGCGAGATGGCTCTCCTGTGTGTTGGTTATCAGGTTATGACGTAGGTGGGACGGACCTCTGGGGAAATATTTCCTTCCTTTACGACATTTCTCTCTTGTGTCGGCCGAGATAACGGACGGAGTGCGGCTTAACGTCACCAGCAGTCGCATACGACCGCTGGTGAGGCCCTGTATGTGTGATGGTGGTGAGGCCCTGTATGTGTGGTGGTGGTGAGGCCCCGTGTGTGTTTATGTGTGTGTATGTGTGGTGGTGGTGAGGCCCCGTGTGTGTGTATGTGTGGTGGTGGTGGTGGGCCTGGTGGTGGTGATGCCCCATGTGTGTGTGTGTGTGTGTGTGTGGTGGGACTGGTGGTGGTGATGCCCCGTGTGTGTGTGTGTGGTGGACCTGGTGGTGGTGAGGCCCCGTGTGTGTGTGGTGGTGGACCTGGTGGTGGTGAGGCCCCGTGTGTGTGTGTGTGTGGATTAGACCGTGTGTGGTGGTGGATCTGGTGGAGAGGAACCCGATGTGATGGTGCAACTAGACTAATGAAGTAGGTCTTAAGTATGTTGGCGAAACTTGATTCAGGTGGAGAACTTGGATGTGTTGGTGGAAATAGAGTGTGTTGATGGTGAGTGAGTGAGTGAGTGGGAGTCCAGTGAAGATACCTCAGGTGTGTTAGTGGAGGGGACCGAGCATTTTGATGGGACTAAAGTGTGGTAGAGGGAACCGAGTGTCTTGATGGGAGTGTTGTGTGGTGGAGGGACCCCCCCGACTGTGACCGGGGACAACCCCGTGACCTGCCGCTGGTCAGATCGCTACGCTCACTGGGCATTTTATTGTGACCAGTACGAAACGTGTTTTCATCTTAAGGCAGAGCATCACACTACAGGTGGAACCGTGCGTTTATATATATATATATATATATATATATATATATATATATATATATATATATATATATATCTTTTTTTTTTCATTCATACTATTCGCCATTTCCCGCGTTAGCGAGGCAGCGTTAAGAACAGAGGACTGGCCGTTTGAGGGAATATCCTCACCTGGCCCCTTCCCTGTCCCTTCTTTTGGAAAATTAAAATATGTATATATATATATATATATATATATATATATATATATATATATATATATATATATATATATATATTTTTTTTTTTTTTTTTTTTTGCTTTGTCGCTGTCTCCCGCGTTTGCGAGGTAGCGCAAGGAAACAGACGAAAGAAATGGCCCAACCAACCCCCATACACATG
This sequence comes from Panulirus ornatus, assembly GCF_036320965.1. NCBI lineage: Eukaryota > Metazoa > Arthropoda > Malacostraca > Decapoda > Palinuridae > Panulirus > Panulirus ornatus. Next base: position 11,677,969 of record NC_092271.1, on the reverse strand, counting down.
TATATACATACGCGTCCACACACGCAAATATACATACCTACACAGCTTTCCATGGTTTACCCCAGACGCTTCACATGCCCTGATTCAATCCACTGACAGCACGTCAACCGCGGTATACCACATCGCTCCAATTCACTCTATTCCTTGCCCTCCTTTCACCCTCCTGCATGTTCAGGCCCCGATCACACAAAATCTTTTTCACTCCATCTTTCCACCTCCAATTTGGTCTCCCTCTTCTCCTCGTTCCCTCCACCTCCGACACATATATCCTCTTGGTCAATCTTTCCTCACTCATTCTCTCCAAGTGCCCAAACCATTTCAAAACACCCTCTTCTGCTCTCTCAACCACGCTCTTTTTATTTCCACACATCTCTCTCACCCTTACGTTACTTACTCGATCAAACCACCTCACACCACACATTGTCCTCAAACACCTCATTTCCAGCACATTCATCCTCCTGCGCACAACTCTATCCATAGCCCACGCCTCGCAACCATACAACATTGTTGGAACCACTATTCCTTCAAACATACCCATTTTTGCTTTCCGAGATAATGTTCTCGACTTCCACACATTCTTCAAGGCTCCCAGAATTTTCGCCCCCTCCCCTACCCTATGATCCACTTCCGCTTCCATGGTTCCATCCGCTGCCAGATCCACTCCCAGACATCTAAAACACTTCACTTCCTCCAGCCTTTCTCCATTCAAACCCACCTCCCAATTGACTTGACCCTCAACCCTACTGTACCTAATAATCTTGCTCCCATTCACATTCACATATATATATATATATATATATATATATATATATATATATATATATATGTATATATATATATATATATATATATATATATATATATATATATATATATATATATACTCAACATGACTTAGTTAAATTATCGTCATTTCAATCTATGTCCCTTAGGGCATTACTTATTTGCAGTCCAAAGTTTATTGATGATGAGTTTGAGAAGACATATTCTATTGAATTTAAGTTAAGGTACCCTAAATCTTTCATTGATAAATCCCTTAAGTTAGCAAAGAAATCATTTTATAGAGTTGAACCCAAACCTCCCATTGACACCAAGAATCTTTTAGTTCTCCCTTTTGATAATCTTACTTCACTTCCCATGTTGCTTAAATCCTTTAATGTAAATATTGCCCTCAGTAACAATAATACTATAAAGAATATTTTAATCAGGAACTTGCCAGAAAATTCTCTTGGATGCATCTATAAAGTGCCATGTAGAAATTGTGATAAGTTTTATGTTGGGCAGACTGGTAAAGATCTTTCTGTTAGACTTAAGCAACACAGATATAGTATAAGAACAGGACAAGAATCAAATGCCTTGTTTAATCATGTTAAAAACTATGATCATTGTACTGATTGGAGTAATGCCATCTCAGTTCTTAACTTTAACTCCAATACTACGAGAAATATCATTGACTCTTCTATCATCAAATACACAAAGAATTATAACCTTAATATTAGTGAAGGTCTATACAAATTGGATAACCTTATTGTTGTTAAAATTTGTAAACAATTCACCTTGTCTACATAATAAGTTCATGATACGCTCGTTGACTCTCTTGGACAATCACTTGTTTACCAAAAGGCGTTCTAATTACGTCTCTTCGTTGTATATCAACTGACTGTTTTTGTTTTCTCTTGTATCTTCCCTGATAATGTGATTATTACATGAAAGTGCACTTGGGAACTTATCGTGTTTCATTTTCCCCGTGTATTCATAGTAATAAACACACACACACACACACACACACACACACACACACACACACACACACACACATATATATATATATATATATATATATATATATATATATATATATATATATATATATATATTATCCCTGGGGATAGGGGATTAAGAATACTTCCCACGTATTCCCTGCGTGTCGTAGAAGGCGACTAAAAGGGGAGGCAGCGGGGGGCTGGAAATCCTCCCCTCTCGTTTTTTTTTTTTTTTCCCAAAAGAAGGAACAGGGGGGGGGGGGGGGGCTGGGTGAGGATATTCCAAAAGAGGCCCAGTCCTCTGTTCCTAACGCTACCTCGCTAACGCGGGAAGTGGCGAGTGGTTTAAAAGAAAAAATAAAAAAATAAATATATATATATATATATATATATATATATATATATATATATATATATATATATATATATATATATATATATATATATATATATAAGATATAAGTTTGTGTGAGTATTCCTGGTAAATTATATGGGAGGGTATTGATTGAGAGGGTAAAGGCATGTACGGAGCATCAGACTGGGGAAGAGCAGTGTGGTTTCAGAAGTGGTAGAGGATGTGTGGATCAGGTGTTTGCATTGAAGAATGTATGTGAGAAATACTTAAAAAGACAAATGGATTTGTATGTAGCATTTATGGATCTGGAGAAGGCATATGATAGAGTTGATAGAGATGCTCTGTGGAAGGTATTAAGAGCATATGGTGTGGGAGGCAAGTTGCTAGAAGCAGTGAAAAGTCTTTATCGAGGATGTAAGGCATGTGTAAGAGTAGGAAGAGAGGAAAGTGATTGGTTCTCAGTGATTGTCGGTTTGCGGCAGGGATGCATGATGTCTCCATGGTTGTTTAATTTGTTTATGGATGGGGTTGTTAAGGAGGTGAAGGCAAGAGTTTTGGAGAGAGGGGCAAGTATGCAGTTTGTTGTGGATGAGAGAGCTTGGGAAGTGAGTCAGTTGTTGTTCGCTGATGATACAGCGCTGGTGGCTGATTCGGGTGAGAAACTGAAAAGCTGGTGAATGAGTTTGGTAAAGTGTGTGAAAGAAGAAATCTGAGAGTAAATGTGAATAAGAGCAAGGTTATTAGGTACAGTAGGGTTGAGGGACAAGTCAGTTGGAGGGAAAGTTTGAATGGAGAAAAACTGGAGGAAGTGAAGTGTTTTAGATATCTGGGAGTGGATTTGGCAGTGGATTGAACCATGGAAATGAGTCATAGGGTGGGGGAGGGGGCGAATGTTCTGGGATCGTTGAAAAATGTGTGGAAGGCGAGAACATTATCTCGGAAAGCGAAAATCGGTATGTTTGAAGGAATAGTGGTTCCAACAATGTTATATGGTTGCGAGGCGTGGGCTGTAGATAGAGTTGTGCGGACGAGGGTGGATGTGTTGGAAATGAGATGTTTAAGGACAATATATGGTGTGAGGTGGTTTAATCGAGTAAGTAATGAAAGGGCAAGAGAGATGTGTGGTAATAAAACGAGTGTGACTGAGAGAGCAGAAGAGGGTGTTTTGAAATGGTTTGGCCACATGGAGAGAATGAATGAGGAAAGATTGACAAAGAGGATATATGTGTCAGAGGTGTAGGGAACGAGAAGAAGTGGGAGACCAAATTGGAGGTAGAGGGATGGTGTGAAAAAGATTTTGAGCGATCGGGGCCTGAACATGCAGGAGGATGAAAGGCATGCAAGGAATAAAGTGAACTGGAACGATGTGGTATACCGGGGTTGACGTGCTGTCAATGGATTGAACCAGGGCATGTGAAGCGTCTGGGGTAAACCATGGAAAGTTCTGTGGAGCCTGGATGTGGAAAGGGAGCTGTGGTTTCGGTACATTATACATGACAGCTTGAGACTGAGTGTGAACGAATGCGGCCTTTGTTATCTTTTCCTAGAGCTTCCTCGCGCGCATGCGGGGGTAGGGGGTTGTCATTTCATGTGTGGCGGGGTGGTGATGGGAATGAATAAAGGCAGCAAGTATGAATTATGTACATGTGTATATATGTATATGTCTGTGTATGCATTTATATGTATACGTTGAAGTGTATAGGTATGTATATGTGTGTATGTGGACGTGTATGTATATACATGTGTACGTGGGTGGGTTGGGCCATTCTTTCGTCTGTTTCCTTGCGCTACCTCGCTAACGCGGGAGACAGCGACAAAGTATAATGAATATATATATATATATATATATATATATATATATATATATATATATATATATATATATATATTTTCATACTGTTCGCCATTTCCCGCGTTAGCGAGGTAGCTTTAAGAACAGAGGACTGGGCCTTAGAGGGAATATCCTCTCCTCGCCTTCCTCTCTGTTCCTTCTTTTGGAAAATTAAAAAAAAAAAAAACGAGAGGGGAGGATTTCCAGCCACCCGCTCCCTCCCCTTTTAGTCGCCTTCTACGACACGCAGGGAATACGTGGGAAGTATTCTTTCTCCCCTATCCCCAGGGATAATATATATATATGTGTGTGTATATATATATATATATATATATATATATATATATATATATATATATATATATATATATATCTTTTTTTTTTTTTTTTTTTGCTTTGTCGCTGTCTCCCGCGTTTGCGAGGTAGCGCAAGGAAACAGACGAAAGAAATGGCTCAACCCACCCCCATACACATGTATATACATACGCGTCCACACGCGCAAATATACATACCTATACAGCTTTCCATGGTTTACCCCAGACGCTTCACATGCCCTGATTCAATCCACTGACAGCACATCAACCCCGGTATACCACATCGATCCAATTCACTCTATTCCTTGCCCTCCTTTCACCCTCCTGCATGTTCAGGCCCCGATCACACAAAATCTTTTTCACACCATCTTTCCACCTCCAATTTGGTCTCCCACTTCTCCTCGTTCCCTCCACCTCCGACACACATATCCTCTTGGTCAATCTTTCTTCACTCATTCGCTCCATGTGCCCAAACCATTTCAAAACACCCTCTTCTGCTCTCTCAACCACGCTCTTTTTATTTCCACACATCTCTCTTACCCTTACGTTACTTACTCGATCAAACCACCTCACACCACACATTGTCCTCAAACATCTCATTTCCAGCACATCCACCCTCCTGCGCACAACTCTATCCATAGCCCACGCCTCGCAACCATACAACATTGTTGGAACCACTATTCCTTCAAACATACCCATTTTTGCTTTCCGAGATAATGTTCTCGACTTCCACACATTCTTCAAGGCTCCCAGGATTTTCGCCCCCTCCCCCAACCTATGATCCACTTCCGCTTCCACGGTTCCATCCGCTGCCAGATCCACTCCCAGATATCTAAAACACTTTACTTCCTCCAGTTTTTCTCCATTCAAACTTACCTCCCAGTTGACTTGACCCTCAACCCTACTGTACTTAATAACCTTCTCTTATTCACATTTACTCTTAACTTTCTTCTTTCACACACTTTACCAAACTCAGTCACCAGCTTCTGCAGTTTCTCACATGAATCAGCCACCAGCGCTGTATCATCAGCGAACAACAACTGACTCACTTCCCAAGCTCTCTCATCCACAACAGACTTCATAGTTGCCCCTCTTTCCAAAACTCTTCCATTCACCTCCGTAACAACCCCATCCATAAACAAATTAAACAACCATGGAGACATCACACACCCCTGCCGCAAACCTACATTCACTGAGAACCAATCACTTTCCTCTCTTCCTACACGTACACATGCCTTACATCCTCGATAAAAACTTTTCACTGCTTCTAACAACTTGCCTCCCACACCATATATTCTTAATACCTTGCACAGAGCATCTCTATCAACTCTATCATATATATATATATATATATATATATATATATATATATATATATATATATATATGTATCATCCCAAAGGATAAGGGAGAAAGAAGACTTCCCACGTATCCCCTGCGTGTCGTAGAAGGCGACTAAATGGCAAGGGAGTTGGGAGCTGGGTAGAAGCCGACTAAAAGGGGAGGGAGCGTGGTTTGGAAATCCTCCCCTCCCGTTTCACTTTTTCCAAAAGAAGGAACAGAGAAGGGGACCAAGTGAGGATATTCCCTCGAAGGCTCAGTCCTCTGTTCTTAACGCTACCTTGATAACGCGGAAAATGGCGAATATATGAGAGAAAATGATGTATATTTCATATGTATATATATATATATATATATATATATATATATATATATATATATATATATATATATGTATATATATATATATATTTGTATACTTGTTTACTGTTTCCCACGAGTGCATGGTAGCGTCAAAAGATGACAGATGTGGCTTGTTGCTAGCCTGTCAACAACATTTCAGATGGCTGAGATATAAACCGGAGGCAGAAATGTGTATTAAGCAGCTGGAGGTGTTGGTAAACGAATTCCTGTCCGGTAATCTCTTTTTACAATGCACATAAAATTTAATAGGTAAACGTTAAGACCAATTCAACCTATAATTTTACAAAGAAAATGGATTATTGGATATTATATTAACGTAAATCTCCCATACTGTACACTTTATCGTCTTATGCCCCATGAGAATTATGCATGGAAGTTACTTGGAAGAATGAATTGTGAAATTTACTCATTTTGAAACTGAGAAAATAGATTTACTTTTTTATCTCTCTTCGGATCTTTATCTCCATTAGGGGTACGGTCGGGTGTTTCAGTGGAGGAGTAAGTGGGAGACATTTCAAACCCTGATTAGTGTCGACAAGTGTTTAGTATCCTTGATTAGTGGCGACAAGTGTTCAGTATCCTTGATTAGTGGCGACAAGTGTTCAGTATCCTTGATTAGTGGCGACAAGTGTTCAGTATCCTTGATTAGAGTCGACAAGTGTTCAGTATCCTTGATTAGTGGCGACAAGTGTTTAGTATCCTTGATTAGTGTCGACAAGTGTTCAGTATCCTTGATTAGTGTCGACAAGTGTTCAGTATCCTTGATTAGTGTCGACAAGTGTTCAGTATCCTTGATTAGTGGCGACAAGTGTTCAGTATCCTTGATTAGTGGCGACAAGTGTTTAGTATCCTTGATTAGTGTCGACAAGTGTTCAGTATCCTTGATTAGTGGCGACAAGTGTTTAGTATCCTTGATTAGTGTCGACAAGTGTTCAGTATCCTTGATTAGTGTCGACAAGTGTTCAGTATCCTTGATTACTGGCGACAAGTGTTCAGTATCCTTAATTAGTGGCGACAAGTGTTCAGTATCCTTGATTACTGGCGACAAGTGTTCAGTATCCTTGATTAGTGGCGACAAGTGTTCAGTATCCTTGATTAGTGGCGACAAGTGTTCAGTATCCTTGATTAGTGGCGACAAGTGTTCAGTATCCTTGATTAGTGGCGACAAGTGTTCAGTATCCTTGATTAGTGGCGACAAGTGTTCAGTATCCTTGATTAGTGGCGACAAGTGTTTAGTATCCTTGATTAGTGGCGACAAGTGTTTAGTATCCTTGATTAGTGGCGACAAGTGCTTAGTATCCTTGATTAGTGGCGACAAGTGTTCAGTATCCTTGATTAGTGGCGACAAGTGTTCAGTATCCTTAATTAGTGGCGACAAGTGTTCAGTATCCTTGATTACTGGCGACAAGTGTTCAGTATCCTTGATTACTGGCGACAAGTGTTCAGTATCCTTGATTACTGGCGACAAGTGTTCAGTATCCTTGATTAGTGGCGACAAGTGTTCAGTATCCTTGATTAGTGGCGACAAGTGTTCAGTATCCTTGATTAGTGGCGACAAGTGTTCAGTATCCTTGATTAGTGGCGACAAGTGTTCAGTATCCTTGATTAGTGGCGACAAGTGTTCAGTATCCTTGATTACTGGCGACAAGTGTTCAGTATCCTTGATTAGTGGCGACAAGTGTTCAGTATCCTTGATTAGTGGCGACAAGTGTTTAGTATCCTTGATTAGTGGCGACAAGTGTTCAGTAGCCTAGGAATCATCTTCAGATCCCTGGAGACCTCGGTGGTGTTAGAAAACGAACATTGACGCGAATCATCGCGTTCTCAGTATCCTAGCTGTAACTGTCAGGCTTGTAGGAAGAAATGGCCTCATTTCCAAGAAATAGATGTAATTTCCCCTGTTAAAGCGTGAGGCCTAACGTTAGTAGAATCGTTTAACTGTATCCAGGAACCTTTTCAAGGGATTTTGCCCGTGTGAAATTATGCAGCTTGGATTAGAATTTTAGCCATAACGCGAAACTTGAATTTGATGAAAGAAAATAGATAAATTGATCAAGCTATGCAAACATGGAAGAACAAAATACGGCAGTTTAAAACCTTGAAGTAAGTAAAGATGGGTACTGTACGTGGCTTTGGTTTTTTTCTTTCTTTTTCCGTAACGATATGCAGCCGGAGTTCAGTGGATGAAGGCAAGCGAGTATGAATATGTCCATGTGTATACATGTATGTGGCCGTGTATATGTATGTATTTGTATGTGTGTATATGTTGATATGTATATGTACGTATATAAGTGTGCATGCATATCTGTGTGTATATGAGAGGATGGGTCTTTCTTCGTCTGTTTCCTGGCGCTACCTCGGTGACGCGGAAAACGGCGATCATGTATGATAATGTGATAATATATATATATATATATATATATATATATATATATATATATATATATATATATATATATATATATATATTCCTATGAGTCCACCGGATAAATGAAACACAGTAAGTTCCCAAGTGCACTTTCGTGTAATAATCACATCATCAGGGGAGACACAAAAGAGAAATATAACAGTCACTTTATATATATATATATATATATATATATATATATATATATATATATATATATATATATATATATATATATATATATGACTTGGATCAGTGTATACCAAATGCTACCAATTGAACATACGTTGGTTTAGTCATAATTACCGCATACAGACGTGTTACCCAAGTTATGTAACCCTGCTTGTATTCTAGCCATATTAAGACATGTAGTCATGGTTGTGTTATCCACAAACATGTTTTGCTGAGTGTTTAGTTGCAGACCTAAGAAATCAAACTGTTTATCAATGGAAAAATGAGGTTTTTGGAGTACGTGTTTTTTGTATAGGTGGGGCAGCAGTGGCAAGGTTAGACTTGCACTGAATTCGCAGGCTTGTTAGAAGTCTGTGAGAAAAAGTCTGGAGAGAAAGACTCTCATGATTGCGTTCCTGGAATTTTCCCGGCAGTTGTGGGTGTGTTTGTTTATCTCCCGCGTAGTATGGTGCAGCCTTAGTCCCGGGGTCACCTTGACGCCTCCGTAGTCAGGCGTCAAGTTTTTAAACGTTACGACACGAGAACTCCTGATCCCATACATGCGGAACTCTGCATAGTTGGTCTCCAGCAGGTAAATAATTGCACCGCGTGAGATCCATGACTCTAGTTGCCACTCTGGTATACATGTTTAACTTGGAACTTTCTTATGTGAAATGCATCGTACTTTATACAGTTGTTTCCCAACCTGGAAAATACCGGATGGCCTAAGATCTAAAAGATAGTTTGAATGGCGCCATAGTTTTGCCGCTTACGAAAAGGTTTACCTCTCTCTCTCTCTCTCTCTCTCTCTCTCTCTCTCTCTCTCTCTCCGAGACTGCTCCAGTGCCAGCTCTCGGCGGCCCTGCTCAAGGAGGAAAAAGAAAGAATGTATTATTATTAAGAGACCCCTGGTACGACGCCGGGACTCCGAATACTGCTGCTGCTGAGCTATGGTAACCTTCTGGCATCTATCCGTAAGGAAGAAAACGATAATTGGGGGGGGGGGGGGGGGTTAAGATCGGGGAAAATGGGAAGAACCAAAGATGGAAACCCTCGTGTAAATCATCACAACCTACGAAAAAACCTCACCAGACGTCCTCCATAACGGCAGAAATTTCATCTTATTTTTCGATGCTTATTTGATGAAATAATGTAGTTATTTTGGTCTCATGCTTACTTTCAGTTATTGGGAAGTTTGACGCTGTGTGTGTGTCTGTATGTGTGTGTGTGTGTGTGTGTGTGTGTGGGCATCAAGCCTGTCTCAGTGAACACAATCACTTCTGGCGAACCTTCTTCACCTGTTGGTACTGGAGGACAATTTCCTTTGGTATAGAGCGATTCTAACATTAAACAATTGAGGTAAAAGTCTCGAGTGCTAGGCGTAGTGAGATGACGTTTTCATCGGTTCTGTTAATGTCATCAACTTTTTTTGATACTCTGACTTCCTGCCTGATACAACCCTCCTCACTATCACTTATCTGTGGTGGGACGACAGAGGAAATGATCCGACCCTGCTCACGCTCCGGCGGTCGACATCGCTGAAGTTTTTGGAGTCCAATGATAAGTTTCTCTCTCTCTCTCTCTCTCTCTCTCTCTCTCTCTCTCTCTCTCTCTCTCTCTCTCTCCCATAAGTTGCTTGTGTGGTGTTTTTGAGTAACATATTTACCCGTATATAGAGCGTTAGTCTGGATATTGGCATATCACACGGACGTGAGATAAGGTGAGATATACACGCTGCTGGTGGACCACCCGTCTCTGCCCTCTCTGCCCATGGCCACTCCCACAACCCATTCCCACGTACTCCCTCCGCCCATGGCTGCCCCTCCACCCGCTTCTGCCACGTTTGCCAAGTATCGATCTCGTCTTGTCGTTTATCACCTGGTTTAATTTCTCCGATGGCCTTCCTGCTGGGTCATGGAGAACAGTTTCAATCGTGGTATCAACCTTGAAATGATTCGCTGTTATGTATCAGTTTTGGCTCCTCTCCCCCAACTGTGGTATCCTACTCGGGTAACCTTGAGTCAACGAAAACATCCACTGGAGGATCTTGAAAACGTGGCTTGGGAACACATGGGGAAGCCAGATGATAAAAGACCTGATGATCCAGGACGAGCCTGTGAGTTACAGGATAGGATGTGGGGAAAGCCAGATAACAGAGGACCTGATGGTCTCCGACGAGATGACCTGCCGGAGGACAGGATGTAGTCAGGATAGCGAAGTAGAAGTGTTACTTATCTACTGACGTGCCTTGATAGCCAGGCCGCTGCCGGGGATATCCTGCCCAGCTTGTCATGATGTGGTGGTGCTGACGGATTATTACTGTGACTGCTGGCCTCACCCCGCGCCAGCCCCGAGGTTGTAAGGCGGGACCTAGCACATAACTCTCCTCCTCCTTCTCTTCGGTACATCGCTAGATCGCTGCAGTAATTCTGCACACTCATGACTTACCTGCAGCCGCCCTCTGTCGAAGCAGAGACCGTGACCCAGAAAGGGTAGGTCTGAGTTGGCGTCGCCTCCGCTGGGCAAGAGAGCCTGATATGGCCAACGCATATGACTTTTTCCGTAGTATTCTCTGGCTGCCAGTGTCCCTCTCTAGCTCACTGTGAAAAAGTAATGTTCGGGCCGGGTACAGCAGCCCGAGGCAAGGACGCTGGTCAAGGCCGTTGCTGGGTGGCAGAGTCGCTCGCCCCCGCGAGTTGTTTACCTCGCTCGTATAGCCGCTGGTTTTTCTCAGCAGACGACAACAACAACAATCATCAACGTTGGCCATCCGGTAGGGTGTCGACCATGGCAGTCAGGCTAAGGCTGAGGAACAAAGGCGTCATGGCCATCCCCCCCTCACGATGGTGTATCTTCATCATCACTGTCAACCAGTGGGTGGGATGGATGACGTAGAATAGGACACACCACACACACACACACACACACACAGGCTGGTGTACGGCCGGACGACATGTAGGACACGTCCCTCACACCGTTCTGTCTACCATCAGCCATATAGTCAGACTGCAACGCCGCAATGCTCTGCTATTTCACAGTAAGATTATACTGAGAATGTGGACTGTTGCCGTCATGTGTGGGAGTTCATGGAAGAGGATCCTCTCCCGTTGGTGCTCGTGTCGTTCTGCATTTGTCCTGGGAAGGTAGCGCGGTGGAAAACCATCAACCCAGTTTTATTTATGTGACGTAATATATGACCACTGCTAGGATGATGTCACCACCACTGGGGTCAGAAAGAAGGTCAGGAAGACCTCCATCTTTTTTTTTTTTTTCATGGTCTCTGTTGCTGGATCATCACCAGGTTGTAGCTGGCAGACGGAAGACCTGCCCACCCCCTCCATCATGACACGACAGCCCTGGTTCACCGTCTGCGTAAAGATCTCTCGGAAAATCCTAACTCTTGGTGACTGGGATCCTGACCGAGTGAACCACTGGGACACACCAGCTGTCCCCGTCAGCCTGGAAGACCTCAGACCCCACGAAAACAAACTGGTTCTCACCCGTTCTGTCATGACCTGAAATTCTTAAGATTAAACTAAAGGAACTGACAGTTTCTTAATCTAACAGTCACTATACTTAGATGGAAATGGTATTTATGTTTACTACATGTATGACGAGTTTAGTGAAAACTGTTATGTGGCAATAGCACGACCTTAGGTCTAAACTGGTATATGACAGCACGACCTTAGGCCTGAAATGTGATTATGATAATGTAAGCCTCTCTGTTGCTCTCACATTGTGTTTGCATCGCGCATTTTTACTTAAGATTGCGCGTTCGTGTAAAACATTCGCCTGACTTCCGTTGTAAGATGAGAATTATTGCCATATATATTTATTTCCAAGTGTTTCAGACAACGCGGTTGGGCAGTGTCCTGCTAGACAACTGGTAGTGATGTATATGTACTGTGTCTTCGAGAAATGGCATTATCTAGTGAGCGTCATTTTTACAGCGGAGACTTACGCCACTTTATACTACACAAGTTCGCGTCTCTTGTGTGAAGGACGTCCATGAAAAACATTCCCGTCTTGCCTTACGATGTCTCGCGTGTTGAAGACGGGAACAAGTGATTGGATCTTCACAAGATGTTTGCTGTAAATCAGGTTGTGAGACACGCTGAAGAGGAGGAGGGGCGGCGGTGGCGTCCGATGGGGGTGTGGGAGGGAGTGTGTGTGTGTGTGTGTGTGTGTGTGTGTGTGTGTGTGTGTGTGCTCTGGTTACGGCACTCGAGGACCGGATCCCCCGGAGGATGGAAGCATTCCAAGCGTGCTGGCTCCTGGACTGCCGCACACATCCAGCAAGTCTCTTGTTATTTCTCGGGTATTTATTTTGGTCTTCCTGGGAGCAGCAGCGGGCCATGGCCCTGCAGATGATGTCTCCGGGATAAGGGTATCAGATCGTGAGCTGCCGGTGGGGGAAGGACAGAGAGAGAGAGAGAGAGAGAGAGAGAGAGAGAGAGAGAGAGAGAGAGAGAGAGGAAATCTTAGGATGAGAACACATTGTCCCGGTTTGACCCAGATTGAAGTGGAAACATTTGCTGCTGGAAGTGACGACAAACAACAGGAAATATCAGAAAGGTATTTCAGAGGTGTTACTTTTATTTGCCGTTTTCCATGTTAATGAGGTGGCGTCAGGAACAGACGAAGAAGAGGCCTCATTCGCTCACATCCATCATTCTCTGTCGTGAGTAATGCACTGAAACCACAGCACCTTGTACATACCCTGGACCTAAAAACCATTATGGTTCAGTCCATTGACAGCACGTCACCCCCTATATACCACATCTGCCAAAGCACTCTATCCCATCCACTATATCATGTCGTACCGACGACGCTTGTCACACTGAGCTACTCCCAAGTCTCCACCCCTCACTTGGCCTCCACCTCACACTGGCTCAGGTTACAGACTGTACACAACTGGTCACTGATGAGACCCATCGTCTACAAGAGATGCCCATATATCACAAATGCTGAAGACCAGCATGATGACGTAAAATTGTCGGCTTGCTTTCAAGAAGAGTCAGACAAAAATATATAAAAGGAAGAAGAAAACGAAAATCTCCAGATAGCCTTTTTGGCCTGTCTAGAGATGTTAATTTTGTGAGCTATGAAGTTTGTGGTCAAAGATCAAGCTAGATCACCATGTTCTGGAATGAAAGAAAAAAATAGAGCCTTTTAGGGATAGATCTAAACACTCATGAAATATCACAACATCTTATTGTTGATAACAAGATAACCTGAAATTTTTCTAGCAATTTATGTAATGACTAACAGACCAGTGAGGTCTGACAAAGACCCATCGTGACCTTTGTATTCATTTTGCCCTACCGCTCACAGGATGAGCATGGGATCCACAGTAAACTTGCCCTGGATACCAGCTCAAATCAACCGTGCGTAGGTACACATACATTCAAGAATTAGCCGGAAGCTCATCAGTGGAACAGACTTTGTTGCAAAGTCTTGACAGAAACACCAATTCATCTATCGATATACACCGAGAAAAGCTTTTAATCTAGCCTAGCTTCTTTCTTACACACACACACACACACACACACACAATGATAAAACCTAAACATTCATTCAACTGTCTCCTGTTTCGCCACCTGTCCTTCCCTGTCTGGCCTCTTTTTTTGTCATCCTAACCCTAAAAATCTATCATCTTGAGGAAGATGTCGGAGCCACGCTGCCAGACTGTAGTTAGCATTAAGAATTAGGTAAGAAATGACATTCCCCGTAGCCTCCTGCCGTCTGTGTACGTCATGAGGAACGTATGGCATCGCTATGGAATGGCCGCAATATATCTTGAGTCGTGATTCCATGGACTACCGTGGATCGTGAATTTGTGTTGAATCGACTTGGTCAGGACCAGAGCGAGTCGACCATGATGAGAGCTCCGCGAATCGTATTCGAGTATTGCTACTTCCGCGCGTCCATACGCCGTTAACAGTTGATGAACCTGGTGGCATGATTAACGCCCTCGTGGACCTGGTATGTGAGTGGTTCAGTCGTGTTAGCGTCCTGCAGGTCCTGCTCTCTCACTCTCCCCCACAGGTTTACGTCGCCATCTTGTTCGAAGAGGGAGTTTTCGTCTTTCCTGCTAATATATATATATATATATATATATATATATATATATATATATATATATATATATATATATATATATTATATATATATATATATATATATATATATATATATATATATATATATATATATATATATATATATATGCAAGATTTGAATTTGCTTGATAACTGATGCGGGCAATTTGGAACTCCGCGGGTCTTGGCCATGTGGAGCCTCGCTGGCTGTGTGGAGCCTCGCTGGTCCTGGCCTTATGGAGGGTCAAGGATCCTTGCCGTGTAATGCTTCGTGGGACCGGCTCACATGGAGTCTGGCGGGACCTATAGTCGTGTGGAGCCTCTCGGAACATGGCTATGTGGAGCCTGCTGGGACCTGCTGGTGTGGAGCCTCTCGGAACATGGTTGTGTGGAGCCTGGTGGGGCCTGTTGGTGTGGAGCCTCTCAGGACATGGCTATGTGGAGCCTGGCGGAACCTACTGGTGTGGAGCCTCTCAGAATATAGCTATGTGGAGCCTGGGGGGACCTGCTGGTGTAGAGCCTCTCAAGGCATGGCTATGTGGAGCTTGGCGGAACCTACTGGTGTGGAGCCTCTCAGAATATAGCTATGTGGAGCCTAGGGGACCTTCTGGTGTGGAACATCTCAGGACATGGGTATGTGGAGCCTGGCGGGACCTACTAGTGTGGAGTCTCTCAGAATATAGCTATATGGAGCCTGGCAGACCTGCTGGTGTGGAGCCTCTCAGGACATGGCCATGTGGAGCCTGGCGGGACCTGCTGGTGTGGAGCCTCTCAGGATATGGGTATGTAGAGCCTGGCGGGACCTGCTGGTGTGGAGCCTCTCAGGATATGGGTATGTAGAGCCTGGCGGGACCTGCTGGTGTGGAGCCTCTCAGGATATGGGTATGTGGAGCCTGGCGAGGCCTGCTGGTGTGGAGCTTCTCAGAACATGGCCATGTGGAGCCTGGCGGGACCTGCTGGTGTGGAGCCTCTCATGACATGGTTGTGTGGAGCCTGACGGGGCCTGCTGGTATGGAGCCTCTCAGGACATGGCTATGTGGAGCCTGGCGGGACCTGCTGGTGTGGAGCCTGGCGGGACCTGCTGGTGTGGAGCCTGGCGGGACCTGCTGGTGTGGAGCCTGGCGGGACCTGCTGGTGTGGAGCCTGGCGGGACCTGCTAGTGTGGAGCCTGGCGGGACCTGCTGGTGTGGAGCCTGGCGGGACCTGCTGGTGTGGAGCCTGGCGGGACCTGCTGGTGTGGAGCCTGGCGGGACCTGCTGGTGTGGAGCCTGGCGGGACCTGCTGGTGTGGAGCCTGGCGGGACCTGCTGGTGTGGAGCCTGGCGGGACCTGCTGGTGTGGAGCCTGGCTGGGCCGGGCCGTATCATTAGTCTTCATGCGTCCCGTGTGTCCGCCTGGAGCACTTATTGAAGGTTCTCTTTATTATATCGCACGATCGATGAAATGATTATCAGATTGTGTGTGTGTGTGTGTGTGTGTGTGTTTTAGTATACAATATTCTTACGATGCGCAACATCCTTAGCATACAGTCTTACGCCGATCCTTCGTCTTCTTGTATTCTGTCTATTACATCTTTAAATTTACCCGTTTTGACCCGACCATCTCCTCAGGGCGTGGATTCACAGACCCTCCATTTACAGCACTCCTGCAGGCAGGGTCAGTCCACACATACAGACATACACCGTTGACTCTCCATCATGTGGAGAGTAACAAGTTCGTTATGATTATTCCCGCTACGTAATACAGCCGAGCATGAAGATCATATGCCAAGCTAGGCTTCGATCATCATCTGTCAGCTCTGTTATTATCCAGACTAGGCTTCGATCAGCGTCTATCAGCTCTGTTATTATTATTATTATTATTATTATTGTTATTATTATTATTGTTATTATTATTATTATTATTATTATCAGTAGTAGTAGTAGTAAAATTATCATTATTATTCATTGGTAAAGATTTATGTAAAATAATGAGGATGTTTGGCAACATGTATAGTGAAGATACCCTGGGAACTCGTCCAGTGAAGATACCCTGGGAACTCGTGCAGTGAAGATACCCTGGGAACTCGTCCAGTGAAGATACCCTGGGAACTCGTCCTGTGAAGATACCCTGGGAACTCGTCCAGTGAAGATACTCTGGGAACTCGTGCAGTGAAGATACCCTGGGAACTCGTGCAGTGAAGATACGCTGGGAACTCGTGCAGTGAAGATACCCTGGGAACTCGTGCAGTGAAGATACCCTGGGAACTCGTGCAGTGAAGATACCCTGGGAACTCGTCCAGTGAATATACCCTGGGAACTCGTTCGTCCAGGTGATGATGGTGATGGCTGCCTGAGGAACCCATTTGCCCACTCGACTCTTATCTTTACTCTAGAGGTCGAGTAGCCTGAATGATCAGGGATGGTAGAGAGAGAGAGAGAGAGAGAGAGAGAGAGAGAGAGAGAGAGAGAGAGAGAGAGAGAGAGAGAGTTTAGGAATAGGTCTAGCGCGTAACGCTCACCACATGTCTTGCCTGATGATTAACGGTGCTGGTTCCTACGCCAGCGCCAGGCACATTACGCCACTTGATCATTGCGTTCCTCTTGCGTTCTTGTTGACTCGTTATCTAGTTGTGTTCACAATGTTCTCGTGTATGTTCATCACTTGGTGCTTCACTGGACAGGCTCTCCCCTGCTGAGCTCTCGTATATTTCAGCGTGACGTCTTTATATCATAGCGTAGGGGGTTCTCAACCAGGGGGAGGAACTCAACCCCAGGCTGGAATTCTAGGGGTTTCGGCCGTGGGGAGGCGGGGGGGGGGAGGGGGGATTGGCACTACAGATTTGCAGACTCAAATTGTTGGAATATTGGACTTTCTGCAAACTACAAATCTACAATATTGGACTTTCTGCAAACTACAAATCTACAATATTGGTCTTTCTGCAAACTACAAATCTACAATATTGGTCTTTCTGCAAACTACAAATCTACAATATTGGACTTTCTGCAAACTACAAATCTACAATATTGGTCTTTCTGCAAACTACAAATCTACAATATTGGACTTTCTGCAAACTACAAATCTACAATATTGGTCTTTCTGCAAACTACAAATCTACAATATTGGACTTTCTGCAAACTACAAATCTACAATATTGGTCTTTCTGCAAACTACAAATCTACAATATTGGTCTTTCTGCAAACTACAAATCTACAATATTGGTCTTTCTGCAAACTACAAATCTACAATATTGGTCTTTCTGCAAACTACAAATCTACAATATTGGTCTTTCTGCAAACTACAAATCTACAATATTGGACTTTCTGCAAACTACAAATCTACAATATTGGTCTTTCTGCAAACTACAGATCTACAATATTGGTCTTTCTGCAAACTACAAATCTACAATATTGGTCTTTCTGCAAACTACAAATCTACAATATTGGACTTTCTGCAAACTACAAATCTACAATATTGGTCTTTCTGCAAACTACAAATCTACAATATTGGTCTTTCTGCAAACTACAAATCTACAATATTGGACTTTCTGCAAACTACAAATCTACAATATTGGTCTTTCTGCAAACTACAAATCTACAATATTGGTCTTTCTGCAAACTACAAATCTACAATATTGGACTTTTTGCAAACTACAAATCTACAATATTGGTCTTTCTGCAAACTACAAATCTACAATATTGGTCTTTCTGCAAACTACAAATCTACAATATTGGACTTTCTGCAAACTACAAATCTACAATATTGGTCTTTCTGCAAACTACAAATCTACAATATTGGACTTTATGCAAACTACAAATCTACAATATTGGACTTTCTGCAAACTACAAATCTACAATATTGGACTTTCTGCAAACTACAAATCTACAATACTGGACTTTCTGCAAACTACAAATCTACAATATTTATACTTTCTGCAAACTACAAATCTACAATATTGGACTTTCTACAAGCTACAAATCTACAATATGTTTTCTATGAACTAAATCTACAATATTGATTTTTCTTCAAACTACATATCTACAATATTGGTCTTTCCACAAACTACAAATCTACAAATTGTACGTAGTCATCTACAGGACATAATACTTTATTCATTGTCACAAATTAAGAATAAAGAGAAATATTTCACCTTATGTGTGAAAATATTCCATTAATTCTTATCTTTTACTTTTTCCTGTTATTTATTTACATATTATTTGGAATGCACCTTTTGAGTCAGTCTTGGAGAGAGGGAGGAGGAGTGACATGCTGACGTATGGTGAAAAGGTTCATGGGGCAGTAAACATTGGGAATCACTGGTCTAGGGTGTTATTGTGCATTTAATTACTCCATTTCTTCAAAGTGAGAAGCTTCAACGCCAAACACATTGTTCTTGTTACGTTCGGACGTAACCATATGTAGATTCCTGTGTAATCTGATGTAGATTATTGTGTAACCGTATGTAGATTATTGAGGAAGTTTGTTTTCTTCCTTGTAGGTTGTAAAGCTCAATGTCTCTCACTTTCTTATGTAATTCATATTCTCCACTCCTTAGATTGTGCTTGTGGTCTGCTTTTGTGAAGTCTCTCAGACTCGTATATTTCCTCCTGTTTGGTAGGTGATCGCGCTACGAGGCAGAACTCGCATTCATTTCTCATTACCGAAGCTTTCTCATCATAAAAGTTTTCGTTATGTCTCTCATCACTTGGCTCGTAGGCCTCTCGTGTCACTGTGCTCTTTGAATTTGTTTCTCATTTTCTCATTCGCGCGTCTTTTAGGTTTGTTTCATATTTTCTGTCTCCTCGTTGGCCCGTTTATCTGTCGTCATCTGTATAATGTACATCGCTCCGTGAATTATTCCTCTTCAAATAATTATTCTCATTGAATTCCATGATGTTCTTTTCTGTCCATTTATGATTTCATGTTTTTCTTTTCTTTTTTGGTCTTTATCTGAGCTTATAATTTTAAGCATTCTCATGCTTCTTTCTCATAAAGAATCATATATATACTTTTTTTTTTTTTTTAGTTTCGTGTCAACAGTGTCTTACGCCATTTTCGTACCAGGTTCTGACACTTCCCTGTGTCACACACTGTTGAGGGAACATCCTCCTTCCACGCTGTTATTATATATCGTCTGTAAGAAAGTCTTGTATCCATCTTTATATTCTATCTTTGGTTCTTTTGTTCCATTTATTTTTTACTTACAAAACTGTGTAGTTTATTTTGTCAGTTTATTTGATCAGTTAGAATTAGCATCCATTTTTCTTCCATTTGTCTCTCATATAATTTCAGTTGTATGTTTTTTTTTTTATCAACGTTTCAAAGACTTTACTTACATGTGATGTCGCCAGGCGACTAGGCTGGTGTACACTGCTTGGGTAATAGCTTACACAAACCTATACACGATGGTGATACCCATACCGTGTCCTGGGTTCCTGCTGTACTGTTTTGAACATTGAAAACTTTGTGAGGTCAATACCATGCATGATCAGTTTTCATGTTGTCATCATTGCCTGATTAAGACAGACGGTTCTGCGTCCGTGCTCACGTGGGTCTTGGTATATTCCATGAGTTGGTTTTACTGTGGCCGGTTCTCATTCTGTTCCCAGGAATTCTTTGTTCTTTTTTTGTCACATTTCTGACCACTCTCATTTATCAGCCGTTCCCCCATGTTCTATTTTCATCACTTATTACAGTTTCTTTCGTTCTAGCTTCGCCTCTATTTTTGGTCGTCAGTGTCTTTTACACTGAAGTCATTTGCGTTCCTCCATTCGTTGTTATTTTGATTTCTGTCTTGAAATTGTGTTTCTCGTGATTCTGGATGGATCCTGCAGGGAGTACATACCCACACCACCTACCCCAGCGACGCCCGTCGTATCTGTCGTGAGAGTTATCGTATTTCTAACATGCTTTTTCACGATAGCTTCTTCCAAACTCCACATACTGCACAGGGAGGAATGTTCGCTTTTACACATATTGTTATATTGTACGTCTACCCTTGAGGTAGTGTTTACGTGTCTCGTACCGTCGGATCAGCTGTCTGCTTCGCTGTGATGATTTACTGTATACATTGTGTCATTTCCTCCCATGGGTATATTTGTGTGAACTCATGACTTCTTTCCCCATGTACTTATTTTCGTATAGAATATTTTGTGGTTTTCTGTGATGTCATGATTTATTTGGTCACGTACTTAGCTTCGTATGACTCCAATTTCTTCCCATAGTTCTTAATATACATCGTATCCATGCATACTATTCCTTCATTCTCACGACTGCCTCTTTCAATTTAAGATAGTCGAATTAGATCTTAGTATCTTTTGTTTACGTATGTCACAAAGGACAGTCTCTGATATCATACCAGATTTCAGAGCAACGTCATGTGATCGTTACGGTTGTAGAAGGATCTTGCCTCATATCTTTAGTATACTGTTCATATTTACACTTGAGATTATCGTGGGTGGTGGAAGGTATTCACTTTCCGATGTTTACAGTTGCGTCTGATGGACAGAATCAGCTGATGTATGTTTAACTTACAAATGGCATCTCCTTTTCACAGGGTTATCGCAGTAACTCTGGGAAACACACTTTTCTTTCCTTTATAATCGTAACATTTGTGTGGTGCTATTTTCTCATACCTTCATATGTATTTTAAGTACATGAAGCTATTGTATTGGGTTTCGTGTTTTAAGCGTGTCTGATCACATTCGATAATTATGTATTTATAAATAATTTCACTTCCAACGTTCATTTCACGGATTTCAAGTCGATTTATTTGTTCATGAAACCTCGTAAATTTCTCTAATGGTGTTTTCCAGGTATTCGATCTCAAATATATTTCCTTTTTTTTGTGGAAATTTCACTTCGTACAAGACCTTTTATGGTGGGTTTTACCAGGTGGGCAAATAGCGTAGCCACCATATCAAGGTCTTTGTGGGCCTGAGTCGAACTTTGCGATAACGGTGGAAAGTGGTAATACCGAGTTCAGCATTTCTCATTAATTCCACACAAGTTTTGAGTCAAATGTTGGACAGTTAACGTGTTATGATCCACGTAGTGTGGACAGTACGAGCATGACTTAGTGGGAACTGAAAAGGCTGCGAGTGAAATACCCACCCGCTTTGTATGATCAACAGTGCCATGACTTCGTGTGTGCGGCGGCGGTGGGGAGAGAGAGAGAGAGAGAGAGAGAGAGAGAGAGAGAGAGAGAGAGAGAGAGAGAGTATACAGAAGGTGGAAAAAGAAATTAAGAGTAGAGGAAGTGGGGCTGAACGGGGTGGCTACGAACCTGTGAGGCTTTGAGGCGGACCATGGCACCAGACACGTTACTATGGCAATACCCGACGCTCACCACTCCCGCCAGCTGCATGTTACCCAGCCAGACACCAGCCCACACATGACCCAGCCAGACACCAGCCCACACATGACCCAGCCAGACACCAGCCCACACATGACCCAGCCAGACACCAGCCCACACATGACCCAGCCAGACACCAGCCCACACATGACCCAGCCAAACACCAGCCCACACATGACCCAGCCAAACACCAGCCCACACATGACCCAGCCAGACACCAGCCCACACATGACCCAGCCAGACACCAGCCCACACATGACCCAGCCAAACACCAGCCCACACATGACCCAGCCAGACACCAGCCCACACATGACCCAGCCAGACACCAGCCCACACATGACCCAGCCAGACACCAGCCCACACATGACCCAGCCAAACACCAGCCCACACATGACCCAGCCAGACACCAGCCCACACATGACCCAGCCAGACACCAGCTCACGCATGACCCAGCCAGACACCAGCCCACACATGACCCAGCCAGACACCCAGCCCACACATGACCCAGCCAGACACCAGCCCACACATGACCCAGCCAGACACCAGCCCACACATGACCCAGCCAGACACCAGCCCACACATGACCCAGCCAAACACCAGCCCACACATGACCCAGCCAGACACCAGGCCACACATGACCCAGCCAGACACCAGGCCACACATGACCCAGCCAAACACCAGCCCACACATGACACAGCCAGACACCAGACCACACATGACCCAGCCTGCCACCCAGCCCACACATGACCCAGCCAGACACCAGCCCACATATGACCCAGCCTGCCACCAGCCCACACATGACCCAGCCTGCCACCCAGCCCACACATGACCCAGCCAGACACCAGCCCACACATGCCCCAGCCAGACTCCAGCCCACACATGACCCAGCCAGACTCCAGCTCACACATGACCCAGCCAGACACCAGCCCACACATGACCCAGCCAGACACCAGCCCACACATGACCCAGCCAGACACCAGCCCACACATGACCCAGCCAGACACCAGCCCACACATGACCCAGCCAAACACCAGCCCACACATGACCCAGCCAGACACCAGCCCACACATGACCCAGCCAGACACCAGCCCACACATGACCCAGCCAGACTCCAGCCCACATATGACCCAGCCAGACACCAGCCCACACATGACCCAGCCAGACACCAGCCCACACATGACCCAGCCAGACACCAGCCCACACATGACCCAGCCAGACTCCAGCTCACACATGACCCAGCCAGACACCAGCCCAAACATCACCATGGCAACAGCCTGGTCTTGGCCACAGTGGCAGGTGCACGTAATTACCCCGGCCAGATTAGCTGGGCACGTGAGGACTTGGGTGAGCCAGTTCATATGACTCTGACAGGAGGAAAGTATCTCCCTCTCTCTCTGTACTGGATGTTGTGTGACCTGAGGAGGATCATGTGGTGAGGAGAGGTACTGGCTGGAGTAAGAGGACTGTGGTTGTCGGGAGAAAGTATGGGGTTGTAGGGTTATGGTTATGGTTGTGATGATTTGAATTTTTCATTTTCTCCCACAAGGGCGGCTACTTTGTTGGGCAGTCCTAACCATACCATGTGGGCTGCGGCGCAAAAGAGGATACAGAATGCAGAAAAAGATCCAAGGATGGACTTACACTATAGGTCACGAAGTGAGGAAAGTATGAACAAGATTGGGCAACACTGAGAATATTATTCAGCTGTGTACACGGCAAGTGTAGTTTACGACAGTTGACCAACAATGATTAGATGTATCAAGATATATACCAAGTGAATAAGCAAAGTTAGGACACTTTTCAAGTATCCGAGTTAGAAGATTATTCACTCATGACAATGTTCTATGATGACTGAAAAGTGTCCTGACTTTGCTTATTATAGATAGTTCACATGTCATATACCTTGAGACGTAATCCAATCATTCTTGTTCAACTGCTGCAAACTTCACTTACCATGTAAATTGCTGAATAATTTATCATCGGTTGTAGTGAGAGAGAGAGATGGTTCTAGTGAGTGGGTGGTTGTTATAGTGATAAAGTTGATACTTACAGTGAAATGGTTATAGTAAGTTGAGGGTAATGTTTAAGGAGAGGGTTGTGTCTAGCGTGGAAAGGGAATTAGCTGTTATCAGGGAGTGGAGCGAGGTACAGCGGGTATAAGACATAGTTTTGTTCTTTTATATCATTATAGATTCAGAGAACCACCTAAATGGTCATGTCTCTTGTCATTACTTATCCCAGTCTTGCCCGACGGTGCCATAAGCGACGAGATAACCAGTGCGTCTTACACTACGAGGTGGTGACTCACCAGCGTCTCACTACCACGTCAAGGTCACTGTACACACACTTACTCTGCCACAGGAACACCAACAATCACTAATGCCAGGGTAACCTTTGGCTGGCATCAGGTCGATATTGATGTGGGTGCTGCCACTCTCCCCGCCCTGCTGTGTTGTTAAGGCTGGGACCTGAGCTGCTGTGGTAGTGGTGCGACCCCTCCGCCCTACTGTGTTGTTATGGAAAGAGATCTGAGCTGCTGTGGTGGGGCCTGCCCTGTTGCTGTGTTGAGGTGGCGGCGTGAACAGCTATTGGTAGTGGTAGTTGAACTGAGAACACGGAACGGGGGGGGGGGGGGGGGGTCGAGGCACTAAAGATGTGGGTGTGGGTTGCTAGTGGTGAGTTCTATGAGTACATTACATGAACATCCACTGGGTGGCCAGGAGAAGGCTCAGCATCAATGGGGTCGGCACTAACGAGGTGGGGTCAAGCAGTGGCGGTAGTAACACGATCGGCAGCATCGCCATAGTCATCATCATATGGGCGGGCAGGCGTAGGGGCTATGATAATGAAAGGGTTAGCAACTACCTGGGTCGGCAGGTGCTGGGAGGTCAGCTACAGTGGGCAGCAGTAAGGCTGTTCGATCTTGCAGTTGACAGCAATAGACTGGGAGTAACCATACCGTCATCATAAGGTACCGTCATCACAAGATACCGTCATCATAAGGTACCGTCATCACAAGATACCGTCATCATAAGGTACCGTCATCATAAGGTCATCAGCATTTCTGCATGAAATATTTGACTGCCACAGGGTCGGCCAGGAGCTACAGATACAGGCTTGGCAGTTACAGATTTTGGCAGATGATTACGTGAAGGTTTAAAAGCTACACCACAAACAATTAAAACATGAATAGCTGCAGTTTCAGCCCCTTCACTCGCTAGCAGTATGGACACCACTTAAAAGTTCTACAACTATGTTTAACAGGTGTGGGTCAGGTGCGTTGGGAGCGGCACGACCGTCGCTGTAAAGTTGTGAATGGAATAAAACGCCGTGTGTTGGTGACGAGTTCACGCTGGCGGGCCTCATTCACGGACGAGCACTCGACTAACTCGACAGCGGAGGCCGACTGCCGTGGCTCTCGTATTCAGGTTAACGCCGTCATGAGTTGAACGATGCCGGTCGACTGGTGGTTCAGATAATGCTCCCATGACACAGAAGACTGTGTCGTTTGAGTTACTCATGTCGCTTGAAATCTAGGTCGACTTGCTGCTGACGGAATGAAAGGGGAAGGATGCCAGCGTGGCATAAACCAGGTCCATACCTTTATCTGCCTTGTGCCTAGCTACACTACATCGTCTCCTCTACCACCCATCTCTATTGTCTCTCGCGTCCCTTCCACACCCTCCCGCGGGGACTGAGTGCCAGTGCACTTCTAGAGAGACGCGCAACGTCTCGGCCGCTGGGCTACAGTTATTGGTTCTCCCAGCATAACTTTTTCAAAAAACTTTCTCTTGAAACCATCGTGATGGGAGGAACTTTTGTTATTGGATGCGACACGAGGTCGATGGACTGTGTTGATGTGAGGGAGTCCTCGGCTTGCATGATCTGTCACGGGTTCACCTTCACTCACTAGTAGTACTAACCTGACGTTGTGTATTTGGACGTCAGGTCACCTGACACTTTAAACAAGAAAACACAGAGTCATAGTGCCCGTCCTCCGCGAAATAGGTTCACAGGGATGTGTATCTTTACATGGGGTCAGCGGACTTCACGATCCGAGGCACTTCACTAGGCTGGGGTTAAAAGAAAGTCCACCAGGCTGGACTGATCTAACAACTCACTCATCTGCTAGGCGCGAATTTGAGAAATTAATGATCTTATCAACACAACGTGGAGAAGAGTTCTTAAGGATATAGGTTTTCCAGTTTATGTTCACCGTATGGTTTGATATTTTCATCATAGGTATTTATCACTTCGTCACATATTACTGATCAAAAATGATCGTGCCGTTAACTGCGACATCTATTACGGTTTAAACTCGCATCAGAACATTTCTTAGTAGGTTTAGGATACCTGGCATGTATTCTGGTCTTCATCTTACATGCGATACGGTATAGTGAAATATCTTTTACCGCTCCGTATCACGACCCACAAAGTTTGTTGGCGAGGCAGCTGGTCTGGTTGGTGGTGTAGTTTGCCATTGCTTGCAGGCAGGGATGGGGGACTGCAGCAGCTTGTGTCGAAAACTGAGAGTAATTGCCTTTCCTTGGCCTCCAGGGTCTGCTCTCCCGGCTAGATAAGTGTCAGCCATGGCCCCCTCCTCACATCCTAATGTTGCATACCTTTCTTGTGGTGAGGAAGCGACTCAGGTTGAACTTCGGTTCAGGAGGTTGGTGACGGAGCGTCTCGTGTTGTATCGCTGTTCAGGTGGTGGGCCACAGACAACAGACTGACTCAAGCCGTACTAGAATTCACCTGCGTCGACCACAGCTCTGCGTCTTTCTGGCGTATGTGGACAAGCAGTAGAAAAAATAAACATATTGCTATGCCTTCGGTTACAATTCATGGAGGTTTTCGTCTATGATAGGTCCTACCCTCCCAACCATTGATTCTGTCTACTGTGTTAAAGAGCTTATGGAACGTACAACCAGACTACAGAGTGAACATTGATGGAATTATTTATATTTGCGTTTGTGGAATTGGTTTCAGCAGGTCGTTCACGCTGCCATTCCGATCAAACTCTCTGATGGAAGGGGAAAAATAAAAGATCTAACTGCGTGTTAGCAGCGCTCTCCAGCTAGTGAGGAATGTTGGAAGAGGAAGAGTGTTGATGGCTGCCCTTTATGGCAGGGTATCAGTGACAGGTTGTGGGAAGTGGGTTCTTTCAACGTTCATTTCAAGTAAGGGAAATGATTTACGAATAGGCTGTGTGTAGTGAGGTTGGTGGCAGGGACGAAGGTTAATGTTACGACTAGGCTGTGTCTAGTGAGGTTGGTGGCAGGGACGAAGGCTGGCGGGCAAGCCTAGCATGATTCGGCGGGCAACATCGCCCAGTTCCACGTCTGCTGCGGACATGGTCATTGATTCATTACAGATATCTTGAACCCATCAGGTTCTTAACTTCAAATTTTAATATAGGTTATTTTCGCTCTCATAATTTGCGATGTACTCTTTTGATACGAATCCCGTCAGTGATTTCATGGAAGTCTGTAAACAGGGCCTTTGATCCTCAGCTTCGTGCTCTGATTCGATTCCCGATATTTTGCCCTCCACCTCCATAAGCTCGGTGTTGTGCTTTTAAGAACTGAGCTGTTGTGACGACGGGTTCGCCCGGACCTGTGAGGGAAACCTGCCTCATGCTGGCACGGGTGACCACCTGTGACGTCAATCCCTTGTTGTCGCTGCAGGGTGTTTGCTTGGAACCATATGGTGTCATTTTTCGTCTCTTACTTCATTTCCCTTTAATCTCGAGTCGACACTGCGTTAGGGGAAGTGGAGCTGGCAGTCTAGGGTGTGTTGGTGAGGACGTACTTCATCTGGTGTGGCCAGATACACCACATTAATGTTAAGGGGAAAACTTATCAACAGATTGTATATGTGCCTTTCATGGATGGGTCGTTTAAGATTACTTACATATGAAGTGTGATTTTTTTTTCTTATTTCACTGATGTCATTAGAACTGACTGACCACGGTTAACCTTGACCTGACCGTTGTGATAATTTATAAGTCTCAGTGACTTGGTTCTTACGTGGACGGCGGCAAGTGGTGACATAATCTTAATTTGCGACGTTCTGTGATAGCTTGAAGATAAGCCCGGATGAATTCCAAGTTCAGGGAAGAGCAGTGGCCGCCTATCATCTCTTACCATGATCAGGCAACCGTGGGCGGAAGAATCATACGACCTTCCCCTGGAGAGCCGCTGTTGTCCTGTAATGAACGATATGTTGGCCAAGTTATGCGGGACTGGCTGGTATCAGATGGTGAACACCGCCTCGTAATGGTCATGTTGGGAACATAGGGTTTCCTTGTTGGACGTAGGTCGTCCGGGTTATTGATTAGATTGTGTGTGGCCTTAATAGTGTGTAACCCTAGAACCATTGGTGGGGTGACTTGCCAGGGTAGGGGGTGACGAGAGGCGGAATGTTACCTGAGAGAGAGAGAGAGAGAGAGAGAGAGAGAGAGAGAGAGAGAGAGAGAGAGAGAGAGAGAGAGAGAGAGAGGCCGTGCCGTTTGATTGGCTCCCTCTTTGTGTAGAGAATTGGTCACTGGGAATTGAAGTTATTGCTTTAGAATACATGCTGACGCGAGCAGATGTCCCCCCCCCCCTCCTTCCCCTACACTGTCTGCACACCACGTGTGAAATGAATTGACCATACGTAAGAAAGGTGACGTGCGGTGATGGGAGGTCCCTTTGGGGGATGAGTCAGTGTTCCAGGCGGAGAGGACATCGGTCAGAAGAAGAGGTGCTATGGTCGGTTGTTGGGCAGTCTTGACAGAGGGAACACCACCAATGCCCCACGGTCGTCTGACGACGTGAACACCTCCCTCAAGAATGGAGCGAGTTGACTTAACATACACAAATATATTGAGCTGAACCGATCAGTATGTGCGAGTCTTAGCGGTTGTTGAGTTGCGATGCCTTCTCCCAAGATTCATCTCGGGGCGATGAGTTTGCCGGGCAAACACTGGAGTAGGCGGGACCGAAGTTATGAAGGAAATTGACGGTTATTGACTGTTGTAGACCCCAGGGGCTCTGAGCTCCGCGTAGGGGAAGCGATGTCGGCGGAACTCGTTTTCGGGAAGCACGTGTGGTGGTGGATGCTGCCTTACAGTGTAGGTGGTGTCTCACATCACTGGCTTTGATTCTGTATAGCAATGTGTGAATGGCCTTGTCCGTCGTCATCCGTCCGTCCTTCGTCAGCAGTCACACTCTGGTGCTGTGAGGTCGCGTTTGACCTCGTCCACAAGGTTCAGGTCAGCGAATTATAACTGTATTCTTTGTACAGTTGTTTCCTGGATTGAAAAAAAAAAAAAACGAACCAAAGTCCTAGATATATTTTTCTACCCCTGCTGAAAAGGTTTTACTTGGGACCTAAAACCTGAGCAAATTCCTCCTTTCGCCACTAACTTTGGCACAGAGCGGAGTGTGATAATTTTCAAATGTTTTCATCCACTCTTCTCTGATTGACAGGCACTAGGCTGCACTGCAGGCAATACGTGTGTTACATGGATCATTCTTCTAGTTTATAGTTACTTTCAAAAGATTATAGAAATTATACATATATACATATATACAGAGAATTCGGCCAGGTGAGGGTATTCCCTCAAAGGCCCAGTCCTCTGTTCTTAACGCTACCTCGCTAATGCGGGAAATGGCGAATAGTTTGAAAGAGAAAAAGAATATATAAACACAGTATATGTAACCAATAAGACTTTTAGAGACGAACTATTGTTTAACATTATAATTTATCCCAGTTGGTTAGCAATGGTCAGACCGTCTTTATTTAGGAATTATATGTGCATCAGTTATAACACAATTTCATGAATGTTTCCCTATTGTGTTGCTTGTATTTCAACCTGATGATTTCGTCGTAATCTTTTGCAAGTGTTGGTCGCCTACATACTATCGTATTTTACTGGGTTACGTGGAGGTGGACGCCATAATAGTTATGGCAGACGAACCTAAGCAGGAGAATGATCATCGGCTTTTATGGAGGATAATACTAGGCTACCGCGGTTGTCGTGTGAGGTGATACCCTACATCCAGGTTGAGTGTTCCTGAGCGCACCGCTCCTCCCTTATTGGTCAGTCTCTCCAGCACAGGTGGGACAGAAAGATAAACACTGAACTGTCTGTTGATCGCCACTTTCTGTCTCCTGAAACCAAGATGGATGGAACGAGGAAAATTTTTGAAGAGTAGAAGTAGGATTCTGATGTACGAGGCACTTTTATAAGTGTGGAAGTTTATGTTTTAGTATAGTACACAAGCTGTGAGTTGGGATGTGTGTGTGTGTGTGTGTGTGTGTGTGTGTGTGAGTACAAGTGTGGCGGTGACGTATGTGCAGCACTTACTGAGGATTCTTGTATCATTTCAAATATTAGAGAAGTAGATTATCGTGACCGTAGAAGCTTGTATTCTGAGACTGATAAGTGCGTAAGAATATAAGTAATTCAAGCTTACAAGTTCATCTATTCTGTCGCGAGGACGTACCGTCTTTTTGAGCCTTAGTTAGACAGAAGAGAATGGAGTGCTTCAGTAGGAGAAACATATCCTATCAATCTGTAAAGAAAAATTGGAGCAAGTTTCAGAGAGCGAGAAACAGAGTGCTGGATGGTCCCCGTGTGGACGATGATGCCTGACATAAACAGGCAAAACTGAAACATAAATGTTAACGTGCCTTTTTAGGGTCAGCCAGAAGAATGATGATGTCACACTAAAGGATCGATAACATCAACTGCACCGTAGATATTTCCTCCCTTGACTTATCCTTTTAAGTTTTGAGTCAGCTTACGAAGAGTAGTCGTATCCCTGGCTGCTTGCGATGTGTTGTCCTTTAGCAAACCTCCCTGCAGCTCACCTGTACCTATTTACCCACACTAGAGGGCAGTAGCTGATCTCCTTCCATTTAACCTCAGAGTTATTAATGAATCAATACAGAGTGGACTGTGAAAGTCGAGTGACCCTCGGCAAACACAACCCACAGACCGACCATATATCCATCACGTCTCCCCCGAGACGGACCTTTCCTCAAATGAGCACTTCGTTACACAACTTTCCGACACGTATATAACATTCACGGAACTCTTGCCCCTCACACACCTTTCCCTCACCGATGTGTCTTTCACACAGGTGTCACTCGCTCAGCTGCCCCTCGCACAGCAGACAGGCAAAGTTGCTACAGTAAATGATAGACTGAACAGCCACAAGATAATGTACTTGTCATCATCTGAACCCAATGTCGCTAGAAGATCCTTTGTATCGTCAAAATATACCCAAAATTCAGCTGTTTTCGACCCTTTATTGCTCTGTCAAGTTATGATCAGTCTCTCTCCAACCACTCCACCGAGCTATATAAGAAGCTGATTGGCTAGGACGGATGACGGACGAGCCAATCATGAGCGTCTCGTATTCTCTGGTGACCTGGATATCCTCCAGGGCGTGAAACTCATAGGGTGACAACAAAGACGCTTGTCACTTCCCACTAGATGGCATTGAGGGTCACCGCAGGGCCGACATAGCCAACATTATGATAATGATACTGATAATAATCCTATTATATTGGTAGTGATTGTAATAATGATAATTAGAAATTCGATAAGTTGATCTCCGATACCTTTGATAGGTTTCCATATATATAATATATATGAATATATATATATATATATATATATATATATATATATATATATAATATATATATATATATATATATATATATATATATATATATATATATATATATATTTCTTTTCTTTCTTTTAAACTATTCGCCATTTCCCGCGTTAGCGAGGTAGCGTTATGAACAGAGGACTGGGCCTTTTTTGGAATATCCTCACCTGGCCCCCTCTGTTCCTTCTTTTGGAAAATTAAAAAAAAAAAAAAAACGAGAGGGGAGGATTTCCAGCCCCCCGCTCCCTCCCCTTTAAGTCGCCTTCTACGACACGCAGGGAATACGTGGGAAGTATTCTTAATCCCCTATCCCCAGGGAGAATATATATATATATATATATATATATATATATATATATATATATATATATATATATATATATATATATATATATATATATATCCTTTGGGATAGGGGAAAAAGATTACGCACGTATTCCCTGCGTGTCGTAGAAGGCGACTAAAAGGGGAGGGAGCGGGGGCGCTGGAAATCCTCCCCTCTCGTCTTTTTTTAATTTTCCAAAAGAAGAAAAAGAGAAGGGGGTCAAGTGAGGATTTCCATTGAATGCTCAGTCCTCTGTTCTTAACGCTACCTCGCTAACGCGGAAGATGGTGAATAGTATGATATATATATATATATATATATATATATATATATATATATATATATATATATATATATATATATATATATATATATGTATATATATATATATATATATATATTGGTTTGTGGCGGGGGTGCGTGATGTCTCCATGGTTGTTTAATTTGTTAATGAATGGGCTTGTTAGGGAGGTGAATGCAAGAGTTTTGGAAAGAGGGGCAAATATGCAGTCTGTTGTGGATGAGAGAGCTGGGGAATTGAGTCAGTTGTTGTTCGCTGATGATACAGCGCTGATGGCTGATTCGGGTGAGAAACTGCAGAAGCTGGTGACTGAGTTTGATAAAGTGTGTGAAAGAAGAAAGCAGAGACTAAATGTGAATAAGAGCAAGGTTATTGGGTACATTAGGGTTGAGAGACGAGTCAGTTGAGAGGTAAGTTTGAATGGAGGAAAATTGGAGGAGGTGAAGTGTTTTAGATATCTGGGAGTGAATTTGTCAGCGGATGGAACTATGGAAGCGGAAGTGAATCATAGGGTGGGGGAGGGGGCGAAGGATCTGGGAGCATTGAAAAATGTGTGGAAGTCTAGAACGTTATCTTGGAGAGCAAAAATGGGTATGTTTGAAGGAATAGTGGTTCCAACAATGTTATATGGTTGCGAGGCGTGGGCTACAGATAGAGTTGTGCGGAGGAGGGTGGATGTGCTGGAAATGAGATGTTTGAGGACAATATGTGGTGTGAGGTGGTTTGATCGAGTAAGTTATGAAAGGGTAAAAGAGATGTGTGGTAATAAAAAGAGTGTGGTTGAGAGAGCAGAAGAGGATGTTTTGAAATGGTTTGGTCACATGGAGAGAATGAGTGAGGAAAGATTGACAAAGAGGATATATGTGTCAGAGGTGGAGGGAACGAGGAGAAGTGGGAGACCAAATTGGAGATAGAAAGATGGAGTGAAAAAGATTTTGAGGGATCGGGGCCTGAACACGCAGGAGGGTGAAAGGCGTGCGAGGAATAGAGTGAATTGGAACGATGTGGTATACCGGGGTTAACGTGCTGTCAGTGGATTGAACCAGGGCATGTGAAGCGTCTGGGGTAAACCATGGAAAGTTTTGTGGAGCCTGGATGTGGAAAGGGAGCTGTGGTTTCGGTGTATTATACATGACAGCTAGAAACTTGAGTGTGAACGAATGTGGCCTTTGTTGTCTTTTCCTAGCGCTCCTTCGCGCACATGCGGTGGTAGGGGGATTTCATTTCATGTGTGATGGGGTGGCGACGGGAATGAATAAGGGCAGACAGTATGAATTATATACATGTTTATATATATATATATATATATATATATATATATATATATATATATATATATATATATATATATATCTTTTTCTTTCTTTCAAACTATTCGCCATTTCCCGCATTAGCGAGGTAGCGTTAAGAACATAGAACTGGGCCTTTGAGGGAATATCCTCACCTGGCCCCCTTCTCTGTTCCTTCATTTGGAAAATTAAAAAAAAAAAATAATGAGAGGGGAGGATTTCCAGCCCCCCGCTCCCTCCCCTTTTAGTCGCCTTCTACGACACGCAGGGAATACGTGGGAAGTATTCTTTCTCCCCTATCCCCAGGGACATATATATATATATATATATATATATATATATATATATATATATATATATATATATATATATATATATATATATATGTCTGTGTGTGTATATGTATGTATACGTTGAGATGTATAGGTATGTATATGTGCGTGTGTGGACGTGTATGCATATACATGTGTATGTGGGTGGGTTGGGCCATTCTTTTGTCTGTTTCCTTGCGCTACCTCGCTAACACGGGAGACAGCGAAAAAAAAGTATAACATATATATATATATATATATATATATATATATATATATATATATATATATATATATATATATATATTTATTCATATTTGCTGCCTTCATCCATTCTCGTCGCCACCTCGCCACACATGAAAAACAGCACCCCCCCCCTCCTCCCGCGTGCGCGCGAGGTAGCGCTAGGAAAAGACAACAAAGACCACATTCGTTCACACTCAGTCCCTAGCTGTCATGTATAATGCACCGACACCACAGCTCCCTTTCCACATCCAGGCTCCACAAAACTTTTCATGGTTTACCACAGACGCTTCACTTCTCCTGGTTCAATCCATTGACAGCTCGTCGACCCCGGTATACCACATCATTCCAATTCACTCTGTTTCTTCCACACCTTTCACCCTCCTGTATGTTCAGGCCCCGATTGCTCAAAATCTCTTTCACTCCATCCTTCAACCTTCAATTTGGTTTCCCATTTCTTTTCGTTCCCTCCACCTCTGACACATATATCCTCTTTGTCAATCTTTCCTCACTCATTCTCTCCATGTGTCCAGACCATTTCAATGCACCCTCTTCTGCTCTCTCAACCACACTCTTTTTATTACCACACATCTCTCTTACCCTTCCATTAATTACTCGATCAAACCACCTCACACCACATATTGTCGTCAAACATCTCATTTCCAACACATCCACCCTCCTCCGCACAACCCTATCTCTAGCCCATGCCTCGCAACCATATGACATTGTTGGAACCACTATTCCTTCAAACATACCCATATTTATAAGCTCGGTAACCGGGAGAGCCAAGTTCACGAGAGATCTTGACGCAGGTTTAGCTTAGGTTTTAACTTAGGTTTTAGGCGTATTTTTTTTTTTTTTTTGGCTCTAGGTTTTGGGTTTCAAGTAAAGCTGGAAGAAAAAAAATGCGACGAACACCTCCCGTGGGACGACTGAATGACAAAACCGCGAGACCTTGCGTGAACTCGGCCCTCCCGTTTCCCGAGCTTGCAGCAATCGGGAGCCGGTCGCCGGTTCTAGAGACACTCCCAATTGAATAATCCCTAAAAGCGAGTAAGTATCGTTACGTGCTTGTTTACAACCGTATCTTATGACCTTGTGTGTGTGTGTGCTCAAGGGCGTGTCTATGTGTGTGTGCAGGGGTGTTGTCTGTGTATTCGAGGGTGTGTCTGTATAGTATTGGCTGGCGGGAGCGTTTCCCTGCGTATGTGTACGTGTTTGTGTTAGTGGAATGTTGCTGAGTTTTAGTTGAAAATCACACTCTGTTAGGGCCTCCTCTAACCCTAGATGATATCTTAGGACTTTCTTTGACCCTAGGTGATAGCTTCTTGTTTCCTCTGACCGTAGGTGATATGACTCCTTGTGGCCCTGTATAATACCTTAGGGCTTCCTGTGACCCTGTATAATACCTCAGGGCTTCCTGTGACCTTAGATGATATCTTAGGACTTCCTCTGACCCTAGATAATATCTTGAGAGCTGAATATGTACGTAGATAATATCTCTGGACTTGCTGTGACCCTTAGATATCTCATATCGTAACGTCCTGGTCAAGGCACTGTAATAAGTCTCCCAGGGCAGTGCAGCCCTGCATTTCATCGTGTTCGCTGGGGACAGATGGCTTCGCACTTATTTCCAGCAGAGCAACATCTTTCGCATGACCTGAATGAAATGAAAAATTTTCTGTAGTATGTATGTGACGTCACGTTAGGTCAGGCGAGAGAGGCGACATGCAAGGTAAAGGGCATTACCTGAGCTCTCTCTCTCTCTCTCTCTCTCTCTCTCTCTCTCTCTCTCTCTCTCTCTCTCTCTCTCTCTCTCTCTCTCTCTCTCTCTCTCTCATATATCCGTAACCTTACCTCCTCTCTCAGGACCTGCTGTTATTGCTGCCTCCTGACAATCACCAGAGCAGCAGCACCCGACGGCGGGGTTGGGTGGGTTGGGGTGAGGGACGGGGGTAGTTGCTCTACGACGTTCGTGGGGAAGGAGGAGAGGAGAGGCAGGGTTAGTCTTTAAACTAGGCTGTTACACTGGGCTGTACCTCCCTCCTCACTGACCGACTTGTACGTACCTCTCTCTTTACTGATCTGTTCCTGCATCTTTCAAAAAACTGTTTTACTGTCTCCTTTTATGAATTTAGTCTAAAGAATAAAAAGTTGTGATCAGGTCACTACTCAATCTTCTGTCTTCCGTGGTGTACAAATTTAAGGTCTCTTCCCTTTCCATGTAACTCGGCCTCCTTAATCTTGTACCATCTTTACTGCCCTCCGCCGGACCTGCTCTGTTGAGGCTCTGTGTATCTTTTTTTGTGATGACCATTCTTGAGAAACTCATTCTAGTGTTGACCGTGCGTGGGATACGAACAGATTACATAATATTTCCTTATCCATGACCTTGAATGCAATTCTGATATTTGCCAGCAGACAATTGGCCTCCTTGGATATTCTCCCAGGCTGGGGCTCTGACTGCAGGTTAGGGACGATGTTGACACCCAGGTCTCTCACACACGCAGATTCATGCATCTAATTTCCTTCCAGATGATGTTCATAATGAGGCATTCTTTTACTGTCGTACTCAGTCTCTTTACATATATTGAGGTTGAATATCATCAACCATGTATCACACTCACTTTGGCGCTCTGTATAGGGTCCCCTGTAAGCTGATACCATGTGCTCCTCGCTTTCCAGTTCCCTCAAGGAACTTTTTTTGTAGTCATCTGCAAACACATTCAAGTAGGAGTCTATACCTTGTGGCAAGTCATTTACTCTGATCAAGAAGAGTAACGATTACCAGAAATGTGTGTGTGTGTGTGTGTGTGTGTGTGTGTGTGTGTGCAGACCACCACACTAGTACTTCTTAAGCCCGAAGGTACGATCGTTGAGCATGATTGCCTGCCGTTTGACTTGACCCAAAAGGGTTGTACCATCGTGCCTGTCGGGTATTAGAGCGGGGTGTTCGAACCAAAAGTCGTATACAATCAACAGAAAGAAAAGGAGACAAATTCGTGAGGAACCAATCGAGACTTCGAGAAAGGCACACAGGCTGGCCTTGTAGTATCGGACTCCGGTAGTAGAATGAACAGGGACAAAGAACGGCACAGCAAAGTACCTTAGTAGCCAGTATTCCATGAAGTATGGATTGGGATGTTTGATTGACGATATCTCGAGGGGGCGGTAGAAGAGAATCCGTGGTATGGTGGGTGGTTAGGGGGAAGAGAGGCCAGCCAACGCAATGACGGACAGACTGATGAACCCGTGGGGTGAGGGCGTTCACTTGGGCCTGTCCAGTGAGCTATGGACGCGCGTCATTTGCCTGGCCGGACACTGTGTCAGTTATTGGTTCCCTTTTATGACACAAGCGCAGGAATGGGCAGCCAGGTGTACTGGCCGCCTCCTACGCTGCCTCATGCACGGCAGGATGGCCTCTGTCGCGCGGTGAGGCACGGGTCCGGTGATAGTGTAGCGGGAGGAGGCCAGTGTTGTAAGGTATGACAGTGTATCGGTGTACGTCAGTGTGGCGGGGTGTCAGTGTAGCAAGGCCTGGCGCTGAGGAAGGTTGTGGCAGTATGGTGGAGGAACATCTCCACTATATCTTGACCTTCTTAAATGTCAGCCAGAGTCGACCAACGGCGTAGTGGCGGGGAACACGCACTCCCCTCGGGCCCCCCCGCGCGCACGAATGTCTAGCTGAGGTCCTCGTAACGTGCATCAGCCTATACAGCGCCGTCAGGGTGTTCTTCAGTATGATGGTGGGTGATACGTGTGGCAGGAGACAGATGAGGCCTGTACACCTGGTACATCACCTTGGTGAAAAAAGTTACTCGATATTATTTGTTAAGACGAGATAAGAAATGATGTTAATTCGTCTCATTTTAGGTTTCAAACAAGAGGGAATACGTCTCAGGTTACAGAAGCTGGGAAATAGAGGAGGACCTGGCCAGACTTTGTATGGAATTAACTCGTACAATATTTCTCTTCAGATTGTCAGTTTGAAGCGTCCGAATCTTATTTAATGTTGATATTTTAGTAAACGATTCGGGTGAAATTTTCTATATATTCTATTATTCTATGATGCGTAATAAAACTGGTTTGAAACACAGCGCATGGTTAAGCATTCTGATTTTTTGATATTTATCTTGGAAGGAGGAAAGCTCACCGGGCAAGAATGAGCATACATTGTAGACAAGTTTATACATTTTCATCTATAGATGTTGATGGTTACTACTTGCGAGAAATACTTTAATGGTTCATCCCAACCACACACCCACACACACACACACACACACACACACACACACACTAGACTACGTATGGGTTGTGTTAGATGGCGGGCGTCAGTGAGTGAAGGACCATATTAAGTGTATCTCTGGAGAACCAAACATGGCTGCTGTATCGTCCTGTGCGAGTGTCACCGTTGCTGGAGTTGCCTGCGACTCCTGATGGTTCATCCAGCAGTGTCTTGGGGGAACCTGGCGTGTCGCGGGAACATTGCTCCTACCAATCAACAGACGACGGCAGAAGTAAGAGGCTATACGAGCCACAGCAGTGAGAGGATATAGGGTCGGTGCTCCCGCCTGTTACACGAGAACCGTCGCCACTAGACAGATGGAGCAACACAGGAGACAAGGGTTCGTGTTTGTTTTGGATGGCTATCGGCCCCAGACACACTATTCCATCATTAACCCCCCCCCCGGATCACGACGGCCGGGCCTTTGACCTGACCCTTGCAGGTCGGGTCAAGTCCAAGGTCACGTCATAATACTAAAAGGCAGTCGTTCACCGTCGTGGATCGAGGGGTCCTGTCGTCGTGTTCAAGTCGTTTTGTCGTCCGCCTGGAACCTGCCGTCGTGGTCAAGGTTCAGTACTGGTCGTGCTCAAGAGTATGCATCTTTGTTTTCATGGTCGTACTGTCGTGCTCGAGGATCGTACCGTCGTACTCAAGGGTCCGTGCTGTCGTGCTCAAGGATCCGTACTGTCGTGCTCGAGGATCGTGCCGTCTTGCTCAAGGGTCCGTACCGTCGTGATCAAGGGTCCGTACCGTCTTGCTCAAGGGTCCGTACCGTCGTGATCAAGGGTCCGTACCGTCTTGCTCAAGGGTCCGTACCGTCGTGATCAAGTGTCCGCACTGTCGTGCTTCAGGATTGTACCGTCGTTGTCGAGGACTGTACCATCGTGCTCAAGCGTCCGTACCGTCGTGCTCGAGGATTGTACCGTCGTGATCAAGGGTCCGTACCGTCGTGATCAAGTGTGCGTACCGTCGTGCTCGAGCGTCCGTACCGTCGTGCTCGAGGATCGTACCGTCCCACTCGAGGAGTTGCACCAGGAAGTCTAAAGGGTCGTCTTTCCTGACTTCTTCAGGGAGGACTAAGTGATTTTGGGACGACGTAGAGACAGAGTCGTGGCACCAGTACAGGACTTGCTGTCCAGCGGAACTATTGACCGAGTCTGCGGCAACGTTGACCACTGCAGGTACTGTACGGGGGGGATACCTGTTTGTACTGTACGGGGAGGATACCTGTTTGTACTGTACGGGGGGATACCTGTTTGTACTGTATGGGGAGGATACCTGTTTATACTGTATGGGGAGGATACCTGTTTGTACTGTATGGGGAGGATACCTGTTTATACTGTATGGGGAGGATACCTGTTTGTACTGTACGGGGAGGATACCTGTTTATACTGTATGGGGAGGATACCTGTTTGTACTGTACGGGGAGGATACCTGTTTGTACTGTACGGGGAGGATACCTGTTTATACTGTATGGGGAGGATACCTGTTTGTACTGTACGGGGAGGATACCTGTTTGTACTGTACGGGGAGGATACCTGTTTGTACTGTACGGGGGGGATACCTGTTTGTACTGTACGGGGAGGATACCTGTTTGTACTGTACGGGGAGGATACCTGTTTATACTGTATGGGGAGGATACCTGTTTGTACCGTATGGGGAGGATACCTGTTTGTACTATATGGGGAGGATACCTGTTTATACTGTATGGGGAGGATACCTGTTTGTACTGTACGGGGAGGATACCTGTTTGTACTGTATGGGGAGGATACCTGTTTGTACCGTATGGGGAGGATACCTGTTTATACTGTATGGGGAGGATACCTGTTTGTATTGTACGGGGAGGGTACCTGTTTGTACCGTATGGGGAGGATACCTGTTTGTACTGTACGGGGAGGATACCTGTTTGTATTGTACGGGGAGGGTACCTGTTTGTACCGTACGGGGAGGATACCTGTTTGTACCGTATGGGGAGGATACCTGTTTGTACTGTACGGGGAGGATACCTGTTTGTGCTGTACGGGGAGGATACCTGTTTGTACCGTATGGGGAGGATACCTGTTTGTACCGTATGGGGAGGATACCTGTTTATACTGTATGGGGAGGATACCTGTTTATACTGTATGGGGAGGATACCTGTTTGTACCGTATGGGGAGGATACCTGTTTGTACTGTACGGGGAGGATACCTGTTTGTATTGTACGGGGAGGGTACCTGTTTGTACCGTATGGGGAGGATACCTGTTTGTACTGTACGGGGAGGATACCTGTTTGTACTGTACGGGGAGGATACCTGTTTGTGCTGTACGGGGAGGATACCTGTTTGTACTGTACGGGGAGGATACCTGTTTGTACTGTACGGGGAGGATACCTGTTTGTACTGTATGGGGAGGATACCTGTTTGTACTGTATGGGGAGGATACCTGTTTATACTGTATGGGGAGGATACCTGTTTATACTGTATGGGGAGGATACCTGTTTGTACTGTATGGGGAGGATACCTGTTTGTACTGTATGGGGAGGATACCTGTTTATACTGTATGGGGAGGATACCTGTTTATACTGTATGGGGAGGATACCTGTTTGTACTGTACGGGGAGGATACCTGTTTGTACTGTACGGGGAGGATACCTGTTTGTACTGTACGGGGAGGATACCTGTTTGTACTGTATGGGGAGGATACCTGTTTGTACTGTACGGGGAGGATACCTGTTTGTACTGTACGGGGAGGATACCTGTTTGTACTGTACGGGGAGGATACCTGTTTGTACTGTACGGGGAGGATACCTGTTTGTACTGTATGGGGAGGATACCTGTTTATACTGTATGGGGAGGATACCTGTTTATACTGTATGGGGAGGATACCTGTTTGTACTGTATGGGGAGGATACCTGTTTATACTGTATGGGGAGGATACCTGTTTGTACTGTATGGGGAGGATACCTGTTTATACTGTATGGGGAGGATACCTGTTTATACTGTATGGGGAGGATACCTGTTTGTACTGTACGGGGAGGATACTTGTTAATACTGTATGGGGAGGGTACTTGGTTGTCCTGTATGAGGAGGAAGTTTATACATTCAGAGACGCCATCACTTTGAGCATTGTATACTGTCATACGACTTTTTGAAATTTGCTTTGATTTCAGCATTCATGATTTCCTCACTTTTTTCATTCATCCACGACACTGACTCTGTAGGAGAACTTCTTTTTACGTTTGTCCTTACAAGGTTCGTGTTACATTTTCATGTAATGACTTCTGGGTGTTCTGTCACTACACCTCTCGAAGAACTGGTCACTGTTGACCTCATCAAACGACTTTAAGATGATGAATGTTCCAACGAAGTCGTCCCTTACTTTTTTCTCTTCCACAATGGACAAATTTTTTTGGCCTTTACCCTTTAGCGCATCAGTTCACAAGAAAGGAACAAAGTCCCCATCACATTTTCTTTATCAATCTATCTATCTATCTATCTATCTATCTATCTATCTATCTATCTATATATATATATATATATATATATATATATATATATATATATATATATATATATATATATATATATATATATATATATATATATATATATATATACAGACTTATACATATATACATATGTACACATTCATACTTGCTTTCCTTCATCCATTCTTGTCGCCAACCTGCCCCACAGTAAATAGCCCCCCCCTCAACCCCACCCCCACCCACCCACCCATCAGCGATGTAGCGCCAGGAAATCACAAAAAAGGCCACATTCGCTCACGGTCTCTAGGTGTCATGCGTAATGTACCAAAACCACAGCTCCCTTTCCACATCCAGTCCCCACAAAACTTTTCATGGTTTACCCAGACACTTCACATGCCCTGGTTCAATCCATTGACAGCACGTCGACCCCGGTATGCCACATCGTTCCATTTCACTCTATTCCTTGCACGCCTTTCACCCTCTTGTATGTTCAGGCCCCGATCGCTCAAAATCTTTTTCACTTCCTCCTTTCTCCTCTGATTTGGTCTCCCACTTCTCCTCGTTCTCTCCACCTCTGACGTATTTCTCCTCTTTGTCAATCTTTCCTCATTCATTCTCTCCATGTGACCAAACCATTTTAATACACTCTCTTCTGCTATCTCAACCACACTCTTTTTATTATCACACATCTCTCTTACCCTTTCATTACTTACTCGATCAAACCACCTCATACCACATATTGTCCTCAAACATCTCATTTCCATCACATCCACC
Source organism: Panulirus ornatus (assembly GCF_036320965.1). Taxonomy (NCBI): domain Eukaryota; kingdom Metazoa; phylum Arthropoda; class Malacostraca; order Decapoda; family Palinuridae; genus Panulirus; species Panulirus ornatus. The sequence goes on along the minus strand of NC_092271.1, from coordinate 11,635,326 downwards.
CTCCTACGCACAACCCTATCTATAGCCCACGCCTCACACCCATATAACATTGTTGGAACCGCTATTCCTTCAAACATACCCATTTTTGCTCTCCCACAACGTTCCCATAACCTTTGCCCCCTCCCCCGCCCTGTGACTCACTTCCGCTTCCATGGTTCCATCCGCTGCCAAATCTACTCTCAGATATCTAAAAACACTTCACTTCCTCCAGTTTTTCTCCATTCAAACTTATAGTTAAGTTGTCCCTCAACCCCACTGAACCTAATAACCTTGCTCTTATTCACGTTTACTGTCAGCTTTCTTCTTTCACACACTTTACCAAACTCACTCACCATCATCTGCAGTTTCTCACCTAAATCAGCCACCAGCTCTGTATCATCAGCGAACACCAACTGATTCACTTCCCAAGCTCTCTCATCCACAACAGACTGCATACTTGTCCCTCTCTCCAAAACTCTTCCATTTACCTCCCTAACAAACCCATCCATAAACAAATTAAAAAGCCATAGAGACATCACGCACCCCTGCCGCAAACCGACATTCACTGAGAACCAATCACTTTCCTCTCTTCCTACTCTTACAGATGCCTTACATCCTTTATAAAAAGTTTTCACTGCTTCTATCAACTTACTTTCAACACCATATGCTATCAATACCTTCCACAGAGCATCTCTATCAACTCTACCATATGCTTTCTCCATATCCATAAATGCTACATACAAATCCATGATTTTCTAAGTATTTCTCACGCACACGCTTCAAAGCAAGCACTTGATCCACACATCCTCTACCACTTCTGAAACCACACTGTTCCTCCCCAATCTGATGCTCTATACATGCCTTTACCCTCTCAACCATTACCCTCCCATATAATTTCCAGGAATACTCAACAAACTTATACCTATGTAATTTGAACACTCATCTTTATCCCCTTTGCCTTTGTTCAATGGCACTATGCATGCATTCCGCCCATCCTCAGGCACCTCACTCACCATAAATCATACATACACTGAATATCCTTACCAACCAGTCAACAACACAGTCACCTCCTTTTTTAATGAATTCCACTGCAATACCATTTAAACCTGCCGCCTTGCCGGCTTTCATCTTCTGCAAAACTTTCAGGTCAAGAAAAACGTGCAGGAGGTGAAAAAGAGGGCAAATGAGAGTTGAGATGAGAGAGTATCGTTAAATTTTCGGGAGAATAAGAATATGTTTTGGAAGGAGGTAAATAAAGTGCGTAAGACAAAAGAACAAATGGGAACATCAGTGAAGGGGGCTAATGGGAGGTAATAACAAGTAGTGGTGATGTGAGAAGGAGATAGAGTGAGTATTTTGAATGTTTGTTGGATGTGTTTGATGATAGAGTGGGAGATATAGGGTGTTTTGGTCGAGGTGGTGTGCGAAGTGAGAGGGTCAGGGAGAATGGTATAGTAAACAGAGAAGAGGTAGTGAAAGCTTTGCGGAAGATGAGAGCCGGCAAGGCGGCGGTTTTGGATGGTATTGCAATGGAATTTATTAAAAAGGGGGTAACTGTGTTGTTGACTGGTTGGTGAGGATATTCAATGTATGTATGGGTCATGGTGAAGTGCCTGAGGATTGGCGGAATGCATGTGTGGTGCCATTGTACAAAGGCAAAGGAGATAAAGGTGAGTGATCAAATCACAGAGGTATAAGTTTATTAAGTATTCCTGGGAAATCATATGGGAGGGTATTGATTGAGAGAGTGAAAGCATGTACAGAGCATCAGATTGGGGAAGAGCAGTGTGGTTTCAAAAGCTGTAGAGGATGTGTGGATCAGGTGTTTGCTTTGAAGAATGTGTATGAGAAATACTTAGAAAAACAAATGTATTTGTATGTAGCATTTATGGATCTGGAGAAGGCATATGATAAAGTTGATAGAGATGCTTCGTGGAAGGTTTTAGGAGTATATGGTGTGGGAGGTAAGTTGCTAGAAGCAGTGAAAAGTTTTTATCGAGGATGTAAGGCATGTGTACGAGTAGCAAGAGAGGAAAGTGATTGGTTGCCAGTGAATGTCGGCGGGGGTGCATAATGTCTCCATGGTTGTTCAATTTGTTTATGGATGGGGTTGTTAGGGAGGTGAATGCAAGAGTTTTGGATTGAGGGGCAAGTATGCAGTCTACTGTCGATGAGAGGGCTTAGAAAGTGAGTCAGTTGTTGTTTGCTGATGATACAGCGCTAGTGGCTGAATCGGGTGAGAAACTGCAGAAGTTGGTGACTGAGTTTGGTAAAGCGTGTGAAAAAAGAATGCTGAGAGTAAATGTGAATAAGATCAAGGCTATTAGGTTCAGTAGGGTTGAGGGACAAATATATTGGGAGATAAGTTTGAATGGAGAAAAACTGGAGGAAGTGAAGTGTTTTAGTTATCTGTGAGTGGATTTGGCAGCGGATGGAACCATGGAAGCGGAAGTGAATCATAGGGTGGGGAAGGGGACGAAGGATCTGGGAGCGTTGAATAATGTGTGGAAGGCGAGAACGTTATCTCGGAAAGCAAAAATGGGTATGTTTGAAGGAATAGTGGTTCCAACAATGTTATATGGTTGCGAGGCGTGGGCTATGGATAGAGTTGTGCGGAGGAGGGTGGATGTGTTGGAAATGAGATGTTTGAGGACAATATGTGGTGTGAGGTGGTTTGATCGAGTAAGTAATGAAAGGGTAAGAGAGATGTGTAGTGATAAAAAAAAAAAGTGTGGTTGAGAGAGCAGAAGAGGTTGCATTGAAATGGTTTGGTCACATGGAGAGAATGAGATAGAAAAGATTGACAAAGAGGATACATGTGTCAGAGTTGGAGGGAACGAGGAGAAATGGGAGACCAAGTTGGAGGTGGAAGGGTGAAGTGAAAAAGATTTTGAACGATCGGGGCCTGAACATACAGGAGAGTGAAAGGCGTGCAAGGAATAGAGTGAATTGGAACGATGTGGTATACCGGGGTCGACGTGCTGTAAGTGGATTGAACCAGGGCATGTGAAGCGTCTGGGATAAAGCATGGAGAAGTTTCGTGAGGCCTGGATGTGGAAAGGGAGCTGTGGTTTCGGTGCATTGCACATGACAGCTAGAGACTCACTGTGAAGGAATGTAGCCTTTTGTTTTATCCTAGCGCTAGTTCGCGGGGGGGGGGGGGGGGGGGGGGGATGCTATTTCGTGTGTGGCGGGGTGGCGACGAGAATGAATAGAGGCAGCAAGTATGAATATGTATATGTCTGTGTATGTATATGAATGTTTACGTTGAAATGTATAGATATGTATATGTGCGCGTGTGGGCTCTTATGTATGTACATATGGATGTGGGAGGGTTGGGCCATTCTATCGTCTGTTTCCTTGCGCTACCTCGAGAACGCGAGAGATAGTGACAAAATATTATAAATGATATATATATATATATATATATATATATATATATATATATATATATATCTTTTCTTTCATACTATTCGCCATTTCCCGCATTAGCGAGGTAGCGTTGAGAACAGAGGACTGGGCCCTTGAGGGAATATCCTCACCTGGGCCCCTTCTCTGTTCCCTCTTTTGGAAAATTAAAAAAAAAAAAAAAAAAAAAGTGAGAGGGGAGGATTTCCAGCCCCCCGCTCCCTCCCCTTTTAGTCGCCTTCTACGACACGCAGGGAATACGTGGGAAGTATTCTTTCTCCCCTATCCCCAGGGATATATATATATATATATATATATATATATATATATATATATATATATATATATATATATATATATGACCAAACCATATACATATGGTTTGGTCACATGGAGAGAAGGAGTGAGGAAAGATTAACAAAGAGAATACATGTGTCAGAGGTGGAGGGAACGAGAAGTGGATTAACAAAGAGGATACATATGTCAGAGGTGGAGGGAACGAGGAGAAGTGGGAGACCAAATTGGAGGTGGAATGACGTAGTAAAAAAGATTTTGAGCGATCGGGGCCTGAACATGCAGGAGAGTGAAAGGCGTGCAAGGATTAGAGAGAATTTGAACGATGTGGTATACCGGGATCGACGTGCTGTCAATGGATTGAACCAGGGCATGTGAAGTGTCTGGGGTAAACCATGGAAAGTTTTGTGGGGCCTAGATGTGGAAAGGGGGCTATGGTTTCGGTGCATTACAGATGAAAGCTAGAGACTGAGTGTGAACGAATGTAGCCTTTATTGTCTTTTCCTAGCGCTACCTCGCGCACGTGCTGGGGGAGGGGGGCGGGTGTCATTTCATGTGTGATGGGTTGGCGACGGGAAAGAATAAAGGCAGGAAGTATGAATTTTGTCTATATTTATGTATATATCTGCGTATGTATATATGTGTGTGTGGATGTGTCTATACATACACATCCACATACGCTTATATACATACCTATACATGTGTATGTGGGTGGGTTGGGCCATTCTTTCGTCTGTTTCCTTGCGCTACCTCGCAAACGCGGGAGACAGCGACAAAGCAAAATAAAAATAAATAAAAAAAAAATATATATATATATATATATATATATATATATATATATATATATATATATATATATATATATATATAAACAATTCAGTAACATGTTTGACGCTAGTGCACAATGAGAATGTGCATGGAGCAGCCAGCCAGCCAACGGAGCCCTCGACGGCAAGAGCTGTTACAAATAATCCTGGAGCAACCGCTCGGGGGAGCGGGCTGGTGCGCTGCTCCGCGTGAAGCATTTCACATCATGTGATTTGGTACACAGCTGCCTCGACGCTGTGCCACCTGCCTGTCCGTCTCCCTGACACTGTGACAGATTACCACTCCCAGGGAGAGTGGCACACCCATCACAGTACGTCAAACCGGGAAATCATAAATGAACAGTATATATATATATATATATATATATATATATATATATATATATATATATATATATATATATCCCTGGGGATAGGGGAGAAAGAATACTTCCCACGTATTCCCTGCGTGTAGTAGAAGGCGACTAAAAGGGGAGGGAGCGGGGGGCTGGAAATCCTCCCCTCTCGTTTTTTTTTTTTTTTTTTTTTTTTTTTCAAAAGAAGGAACAGAGAATTGGGCCAGGTGAGGGTATTCCCTCAAAGGCCCAGTCCTCTGTTCTTAAGGCTACCTCGCTAATGCGGGAAATGGCGAATAGTTTGAAAAAAGTTTGAAAGAAAATATATATATATATATATATATATATATATATATATATATATATATATATATATTATCCCTGGGGATAGGGGAGAAAGAATACTTCCCACGTATTCCCTGCGTGTCGTAGAAGGCGACTAAAATGGGAGGGAGCGGGGGGGCTGGAAATCCTCCCCTCGTTTTTTTTTTTTTTTATTTATTTTCCAAAAGAAGGAACAGAGAAGGGGGCCAGGTGAGGATATTCCCTCAGAGGCCCAGTCCTCTGTTCTTAACGCTACCTTGCTAACGCGGGAAATGGCGAATAGTTTGAAAGAAAAGAAAATATATATATATATATATATATATATATATATATATATATATATATATATATATATATATATATATATATTGTCTTGGAAAATAGCATGTTTACCAAAAGGCGTCCTAGCCTCGTCTCTTCGGTGTATATCAGCTGACTGTTATATTTCTCTCTTGTGTCTCCCCTGATGATGTGATTATTACACGAAAGTGCACTTGAGAACTTATCGAAAAACTTAACGCACGAAGAACGACCTCATAAGCTCACATCCAACTCTTCGCCTGTCATGTACAATGTATTGAAATCTTATCCCCTTTATCCAAGCTGAGTACCGCACCTCACACCGTAACGTCGTTGCCCGCGACCGCTTGATATGTTCTACCCATTGACAGGAGGTCGCTCCCTGTACACCACATCGCTGCAATTTGCTCTATCCCATGCACTCCTCTCACACTCCATATTCAGGCTTCGATCACTCAAAGCATCTTTCACTCTATTCTTCCACATCCATCTCGGTTTCCCCTTCTCCTTGCTCCCTACACATCCGACATATATATACACCCTCTTAGTAAACCTGACATTACTCATCCTCTCAGTAAATCGAAACTGTTTCAGCACAACACCTTCAGCTCTCTCGCACCTACTCCTCCTCCTACTGTCACACCTCGCTCTTCCTTTGTCATTTCTTATTCAGTCAACTCTCCTCACGCCACGTACTGACCTCAAACATCGTGGCATATCCCTCACATCCGATATCTTCCTTTGAGAAAATTTTTTGTAGGGCCCATGTCTCACATCAATAAACACCGTCGGAACTATTATAGTGTGCCGTCCAATATATATATATATATATATATATATATATATATATATATATATATATATATATATATATATATATCCTATACCTTCTTCAGACCCATAAATGCTACATACAAATCCATCTGTTTTTCTATATATTTCTCATACATTCTTCATAGCGAACACGTGATCCACGCATCCTCTACTACTTCTGAAACCACGCTGCTCTTCCCCAATCTGATATTCTGTACATGCCTTAACTCTCTCAATCAATACCCTCCCACATAATTTCCCTGGAATACTCAACAAACTAGTACCTCTGTAAATTGAACACTCACCCCTATCCCCTTTGCCTTTGTACATTGGCACTATGCATGCATTGCGCCAATCCTCAGGTACTTCACCATGATCCATACATACAGAGAATATCCTTACCAACCATTCAGCAACACAGTCACCCCCCTTTTTAATTAATTCCACTGCAAAACCATTCAAAGCCGCCGACTTGCCGGCTGTCATCTTCCGCAAAGCTTTCACTACCTCTTCTCTGTTTACTAACCCATTCACACTGGAAACCACCTCGACCAATACACTCTCTATCTGCCACTCTTTCATCAAACACATTCAACAAACCTTCAAAATATTCACTCCATCTCCTTCTCACTTCATCACTTCATTACTACTTCTTGATAGAGATGCTTTGTGGAAGGTTTTAAGAGTATATGGTGTGGGAAGCAAGTTGCTAGAAGCAGTGAGAAGTTTTTACAAAGGATGCAAGGCACGTGTACGAGTAGGAAGAGAGAAAAATGATTGGTTCCCAGTGAATATCGGTTTGCGGCAGGGGTGCGTGATGTCTCCGTGGTTGTTTAATTTGTTATGGATAGGGTGGTTAGGGAGGTAAATGCAAGAGTTTTGGAGAGATTAGCAAGTATGCAATCTATTGTGGCGAGAGTGCTTGGGAAGTGAGTCAGTTGTTGTTCACTGATGATAGAGCGTTGATAGCTGATTCGGTGAGAAACTGCAGAAGTTGGTGACTGAGTTCGATCAAGTGTGTGAAAGAAGAAAGTTGTGAGTAAATGTAAATAAGAGCATGGTTATTAGGTTCAGTAGGATTGAGGGACAAGTTAATTGGGAATTAAGTTTGAATGGAGGAAAACTGGAGGAAGCGAAGTGTTTTAGATATCTGGGAATGGACTTAGCAGCGGATGGAACCATGGAAGCGGAAGTGAGTCACTGGGTGGGGGAGGGGGAGAAGGATCTGGGAGCGTTGCAGAATGTGTGGAAAGCGAGAACGTTATCGCGGAGAGCAAAAATGGATATGTTTGAAGGAATACCTGTTCCAACGATATTATATGGTTGCGAGGCATGGACTATAGTTAGAGTTGTGCGGAAAAGGGTGGGTGTGTTGGAAATGAGATGTTTGAGGACAATAGGCGTTATGAGGTGGTTTGATCGAGTAAGTAATGAAAGGGTAAGAGAGATGTGTGGTAATAAAAAGAGTTTGGTTGAGAGAGCAGAGGAGGGTGCATTGAAATGATTTGGTCACATGGAGAGAATGAGTGAGGATAGATTGACAAAGAGGATATATGTGTCAGAGGTGGAGGGAACAAGGAGAAGCGGGAAACTAAATTGGAGGTGGAAGGATGGAGTGGAAAAGATTTTGAATGATTGGGGCCTGAACATCCAGAAGGGTAAGAGGCGTGCAAGGAATAGAGTGAATTGGAACCATGTGGTATACCGTGGTCGATGTGCTGTCAACGGAGTGAATCAGGCCCTGCGTGTGAAGCATCTTGGGTAAAGCATGGAAAGTTTTGTGGGGCCTAGATGTGTAAAGGGAGCTATGTTTTCCGTGCATTGCACATGACAGCTACAGAGTGTGAACGAAAGTGGTCTTTGTTGTCTTTTCCTAGCGCTACCTCGCGCGCGCGCAGTGGAACGGGATTGCCATTTCACGTGTTGCGGGGTGGCGACAGGATTGGAAGAAGGCAGCAAGTATGAATATGTACATGTTTACATATGTATATGTCTGTGTATGTATATGTATGTATACGTTGAAACGTATAGGTATGTATATGTGCGTGTGTGGGCGTGTATGTATATACATGTGTATGTGGGTGGGTTGGGCCATTCTTTCGTCTATTTCCTTGCGCTACCCCGCTGACGCGAGAGACAGCAACAAAGTATAACATATATATATATATATATATATATATATATATATATATATATATATATATATATATATATATATATATATATACACATGTACATAATTCATACTGTCTGCCTTTATTTGTTCCCATCGCCACCTCGCCACACATGGAATAAACACCCCCCCCCCCCCTCATGTGTGCGAGGTAGCGCTAGGAAAAGACACCAAAGGCCCCATTCGTTCACACTCAGTCTCTAGCTGTCATGTAATAATGCACCGAAACCACAGCTCCCTTTCCACATCCAGGCCCCACAGCACTTTCCATGGTTTACCCCAGACGCTTCACATGCCCTGGTTCAATCCATTGACAGCACGTCCACCCCGGTATACCATATCGTTCCAATTCACTCTATTCCTTGCACGCCTTTCACCCTCCTGCATGTTCAGGCCCCGATCACTCAAAATCTTTTTCACTCAATCTTTCCACCTCCAATTTGGTCTCCCACTTCTCCTCGTTCCCTCCACCTCGGACACATACATCCTTTTGGTCAATCTTTCCTCACTCATTCTCTCCATGTGACCAAACCATTTCAAAACACCCTCTTCTGCTCTCTCAACCACACTCTTTTTATTACCACACATCTCTCTTACCCTATTATTACTTATTCGATCAAACCATCTCACACCACATATTCTCCTCAAACATCTCATTTCCAGCACATCCACACTCCTCCGCACAACTCTATCCATAGCCCACGCCTCGCAACCATATAACATTGTTGGAACTAGTATTCCTTCAAACATACCCATTTTTGCTTTCCGAGATAATGTTCTCGACTTCCACACTTTCTTCAACGCTCCCAGAACTTTCGCCCCCTCCCCCACCCTATGATTCACTTCCGCTTCCATGGTTCCATCCGCTGCCAAATCACTCCCAGATATCAAGAACACTTCACTTCCTCCAGTTTTTCTCCATTCAAACTTACCTCCCAATTGACTTGTTCCTCAACCCTACTGTACCTAATAACCTTGCTCTTATTCACATTTACTCTCAGCTTTCTTCTTTAACACACTTTACCAAACTGAGTCACCAGCTTCTGCAGTTTCTCACACGAATCAGCCAACACCGCTGTATCATCAGCGAACAACAACTGACTCAAAAGGCTCTCTCATCCACAACAGATTGCATATTTGCCCCTCTTTCCAAAACTCTTGCATTTACCTCCCTAACAACCCCATCCATAAACAAATTAAACAACCATGGAGACATTACACACCCCTGCCGCAAACCTACATTCACTGAGAACCAATCACTTTCCTCTCTTCCTACACGTACACATGCCTTACATCCTCGATAAAAACTTCTCACTGCTTCTAACAACTTGCCTCCCACACCATATATTCTTAATACCTTCCACAGAGCATCTCTATCAACTCTATCATATGCCTTCTCCAGATTCATAAATGCTACATACTATCCATTTGCTTTTCTAAGTATATCTCACATACATTCTTCAAAGCAAACACCTGATCCACACATCCTCTATCACTTCTGAAACCACACTGCTCTTCCCCAATCTGCTGCTCTGTACATGCCTTCACCCTCTCAATCAATACCCTCCCATATGATTTCCCAGGAATACTCAACAAACTTATACCTCTGTAATTTGAGCACTCACTTTTATCCCCTTTGCCTTTGTACAATGGCACTATGCACGCATTCCGCCAATCCTCAAGCACCTCACCATGAGACATAAATAGATTAGATAACCTTACCAACCAGTCAACAATACAGTCACCCCCTTTTTTAATGAATCCCACTGCAATATCATCCAAACCCGCTGCTTTGCTGGCTTTCATCTTCCGCAAAGCTTTTACTACCTCTTCTCTGTTTACCAAATCATTTTCCCTAACCCTCTCACTTTGCACACCTCCTCGACCAAAACACCCTATATTTGTGACTCTATCATCAAACACATTCAACAAACCTTCAAAATACTCACTCCATCTCCTTCTCACATCACCATTACTTGTTATCACCTCCCCATTAGCCCCCTTCACTGAAATTCCCATTTGCTCCCTTGTCTTACGCACTTTGTTTACCTCCTTCCAAAACATCTTTTTATTCTCCCTAAGATTTAATGATACTCTCTCACCCCAACTCTCATTTGCCCTCTTTTTCACCTCTTGCACCTTTCTCTTGACCTCCTGTCTCTTTCTTTTATACATCTCCCACTCATTTGCATTATTTCCCTGCAAAAATCGTCCAAATGCCTCTCTCTTCTCTTTCACTAATTATCTTACTTCTTCATCGAACCACTCACTACCCTTTCTAATCTGCCCACCTCCCACGCTTCTCATGCCACAAGCATCTTTTGCGCAAGCCCTCACTGCTTCCCTAAATACATCCCATTCCTCTCCCATTCCCCTTATGTCCTTTGTTCTCACTTTTTTCCATTCTGTACTCAGTCTCTCCTGGTACTTCCTCACACAAGTCTCCTTCCCAAACTCACTTACTCTCACCACTCTTTTCACCCCAACATTCTCTCATCTCTTCTAAAAACCTCTACAAATCTTCACCTTCGCCTCCACAAGGAAATGATCAGACATCCCTCCAGTTGCACCTCTCAGCACATTAACATCCAAAAGTCTCTCTTTCGCGCGCCTATCAATTAACACGTAATCCAATAACGCTGTCTGGCCATCTCTCCTACTTACATACGTATACTTATGTATATCTTTCTTTTTAAACCAGGTATTCCCAATTACCAGTCCTTTTTCAGCACATAAATCTACAAGCTCTTCACCATTTCCATTTACAACACTGAACACCCCATGTACACGAATTATTCCCTCAACTGCCACATTACTCACCTCTGCATTCAAATCACCCATCACTATAACCCGGTCTCTTGCATCAAAACTACTAACACACTCACTCAGCTGCTCCCAAAACACTTGCCTCTCATGATCTTTCTTCTCATGCCCAGGTGCATATGCACCAGTAATCACCCATCTCTCTCTATCAACTTTCAGTTTTACCCATATCAATCTAGAATTTACTTTCTTACACTCTATCACATACTCCCACCACTCCTATTTCAGGAGTAGTGCTACTCCTTCCCTTGCTCTTGTCCTCTCACTAACCCCGGATTTTTCTCCCAAGGCATTCCCAAACCACTCTTCCCCTTTACCCTTGAGCTTCGTTTCACTCAGAGCCAAACCATCCAGATTCCTTTCCTCAAACATGCTACCTATCTCTCCTTTTTTCTCATCTTGGTTACATCCACACACATTTAGACACCCCAGTCTGAGCCTTCGAGGAGGATGAGCACTCCCCGCGTGACTCCTTCTGTTTCCCCTGGGGACAGGGGAGAAAGGATACTTCCCACGCATTCCTCACGTGTCGTAGAAGGCGACTAAAGGGGACGGGGGCGGGGGGCTGGAAACCCTCCCCTTTTTTAATTTTAACTTTCTAAAAGGGGAAACAGAAGAAGGAGTCATGCGGGGAGTGCTCATCTTCCTCGAAGGCTCAGACTGGGGTGTCTAAATGTGTGTGGATGTAACCAAGATGAGAAAAAAGGAGAGATAGGTAGCATGTTTGAGGAAAGGAATCTGGATGGTTTGGCTCTGAGTGAAACGAAGCTCAAGGGTAAAGGGGAAGAGTGGTTTGGGAATGTCTTGGGATTAAAGTCAGGGGTTAGTGAGAGGACAAGAGCAAGGGAAGGAGTAGCACTAATCCTGATACAGGAGTTGTGGGAGTATGTGATTGAGTGTAAGAAAGTAAACTCTAGATTGATATGGGTAAAAGTGAAAGTTGATGGAGAGAGATGGGTGATTATTGGTGCATATGCACCTGGGCATGAGAAGAGAGATCATGAGAGGCAAGTGTTTTGGGAGCAGCTGAATGAATGTGTTAGTGATTTTGATGCACGAGACCGGGTTATAGTGATGGGTGATTTGAATGCAAAGGTGAATAATGCGGCAGTTGAGGGAATAATTGGAATACATGGGGTGTTCAGTGTTGTAAATGGAAATGGTGAAGAGCTTGTAGATTTATGTGCAGAAAAAGGACTGGTGATTGGGAATACCTGGTTTAAAAAGAGAGATATACATAAGTATACGTATGTCAGTAGGAGAGATGGCCAGAGAGTGTTATTGGATCACGTGTTAATTGATAGGTGCGCGAAAGAGAGACTTTTGGATGTTAATGTGCTGAGAGGTGCAACTGGAGGGATGTCTTATCATTATCTTGTGGAGGCGAAGGTGAAGCTTTGTAGAGGTTTTCAGAAAAGAAGAGAGAATGTTAAGGTGAAGAGAGTGGTGAGAGTAAGTGAGTTTGGGAAGGAGACTTGTGTGAGGAAGTACCAGGAGAGAGTGAGTACAGAATGGAAAAAGGTGAGAACAAAGGAGGTAAGGGGAGTGGGGGAGGAATGGGATGTATTTAGGGAAGCAGTGATGGCTTGCGCAAAAGATGCTTGTGGTATGAGAAGCGTGGGAGGTGGGCAGACTAGAAAGGGTAGTGAGTGGTGGGATGAAGAAGTAAGATTATTAGTGAAAGAGAAGAGAGAGGCATACACATACACGTACATATGCATATACACACATGTACATATTCAAACTTTTTTTGCCTTCATCCACACTCGGCGCTACCCTGCCCCATAGGAAATAGCGGGGGCCGCTTCAGCGAGGTAGCGCCAGGAAAATAGAGAAAAAGGCCAAATTCGTTCACACCCAGTCTCTAGTTGTCATGTGCAATGCACCGAAGCCACAGCTCCTTTCCATAATTTACCGCAGGCATTTCACGTGCCCTGGTTCAGTCTATTGATAGCACGTCGAAACCCGGTATACAACATCGTTCCAATTCACTCTATTCCTTGCACGCCTCTTACCTTCCTGTATGTTCAGGCCCCGATCGCTTAAAATCTTTTTCACTCCATCCTTCCACCTGCAATTAGTCTTCCGCTTCTCCTTGTTCCCTCCACCTCTGACACATATATCTCTGTCAATCTTCCCTCACTCATTCTTTCCATGTGTCCAAATCATTTCAATGCACCCTCTTCTCTTCTCTGAACCACAGTCTTTTTATTTCCACACTTCTATCTTACCCTTTCATTACTCACTCTTATCAAACCACCTCGCACCACATACTGTCCTCAAACATTTCATTTCCAGGACATCCAACCACCTCCATACAACCCTATCTATAGCCCATGCCTCACAACCATATAAAACTGTTGGAACTACTATATCTTCAAATATACCCATTTTTGCTCTTCGAGATAACGGTCTTTCCTTCCACACATAGTTCATCCCTCCCAGAACCTTCACCCCCTCCCCTATCCTGTGACGCACTTCCGTTTCCATGATTCATTCGCTGTTAAGTCTACTCTCATATATATAAGACACTTCCTCCAGTTTTCCCCATTCAAACTTACCTCTCAATTAACTGTCTCTCAACCCTACTGAACCTAATGACCTTGCTATTATTCACATTTACTCTCAACTTTCTCCTGTTTCACACTTTTCCAAACTCGGTCACCAACTTCTACAGTTTCTCGTTTCAATCAGCGACCATTGCTGTATCATCTGCGAACAACTGACAATTCCCAGGGACTCTCTTCTCCAACTGACTACATACTCGCCCCTAACTCCAAAACTCTTGCATTTACCTCCCTAACCACCCCATCCATAAACAAATCAAACAACCATGAGGTCATTACATTTTATATATGTATTTATTTATTAAGTGAATCGTGCTGAAAATACATGGGAAGATTATAAGAGCACTATAGGTTGAGAAATTATTGCCTGTGCTTTCGGATGTCGGTGTCTTGAAGAGAATATTATCAACGGGACTGTGTTGAGTGTTTCACTTGTATCCAGAAATTATATTAGTTTCATCAAAAGTCTTTTTGGGTGTACCAACCGTTGACTCAGACATAGCCAGGCAATATTGTTGAGTCTCTCTCTCTCTCTCTCTCTCTCTCTCTCTCTCTCTCTCTCTCTCTCTCTCTCTCTCTCTCTCTCTCTCTCTCTCTCTCAGTTCTCGAAACACTTCTCCACATACTCCTTCGTGCATCTCAGCCAATCGCATACATCCCCTGGGGTGAGAGAGAGGGAGAGAGGAGTTTGCAGTGTTGCCCATAGTGAGGGAGACACTATCTGTATTCCTTGGGGAGAGAGAGAGAGAGAGAGAGAGAGAGAGAGAGAGAGAGAGAGAGAGAGAGAGAGAGAGAGAGAGAGAGGACAAGGAAGATGTCACCGCATATGGTGATGACGCGTCCTGCTAATGAGGAGGCAACTAGGTAGTCTGGCTGGCCAAGCCTCGGTAAACAGGAATGATCAAAGAAAATGAAAGTTAAAGAGTGAGTGAGGGGTGAGGGGTCGGGGCACGATTACGGTCGGGAGGCGTGCGTGTTGGGGGGGGGGGGGATAATGAAGACCGAGCGAGGTGTTCCCACACCAGATGAGACTACTGAGCCGGCCTGCCAGCCAGCCAGCCAGCTCTCTGACGTCATGACGATATTGGCAGATCCCGGCCACCTGACGCAACCCCCCCCCCCCCCCCCCCAACTTCCACCCCCACCCGCCACCACCCATGAAGGGGCAAGCAAGGAAGGAGGGTCGGAAGTGGTTGTGGGAGAAAGGGAGGCTGGTTGGAAGTGGCCATGGGAGAAAGAGGAGGTCGGTGGAAGGGTGGTGATTGTAGGTGGGAGTGGTTGTGAAAGGAGAGGAGTTGGTGGGAGTGGTTGTTAGAGGAGAGAGGTTGGTGAGAGTGGTTATGAGAGGAGAGAGGTTGGTGTGAGTGGTTGTGAGAGGAGATAGGTTGGTGGGAGTGGTTGTGAGAAGCTGGTGGGAGTGGTTGTGAGAAGCTGGTGGGAGTGGTTGTGAGAGGAGATAGGTTGGTGGGAGTGGTTGTGAGAGGAGATAGGTTGGTGGGAGTGGTTGTGAGAGGAGATAGGTTGGTGGGAGTGGTTGTGAGAGGAGATAGGTTGGTGGGAGTGGTTGTGAGAAGCTGGTGGGAGTGGTTGTGAGAAGAGAGAGGCTGGTGGGAGTGGTTGTGAGAGGAGGGGAAGAGATTGGTGGGAGTGATTGAGGGAGGAAAGAGGTCGGTGGGAGTGATGGTGAGAGGGGAGAGGTTGGTGGGAGTGGTTGTGAGAGGAGAGGAAGAGGTTGGCAGGAATGGAACTTTTCATGGTAGGTGAGACGGCCAGGGCAGCTGTATACCCTAATCATGGCTATCTCATATACGTTATATCTATTCATAATTACACAAAGAACAGTTTCTGTGAGAACCCTGGTGTCACCCAGGACCATTTTAAAGGTTGCACTACTTACAGTATCAGGGTAATGCAGGTTCCTCTGGAGTGAGAAGATACAGCCACGTTAAAGTTGGCTTTTTACTCGCTGTGTAACCTCAAGTGTATATGTATATAATATACTTCTTACTACCTAACTCATGAGCCTCATGTATCTTGACGAGTCTCCTGCAGCACTCAGAAAGCAGGCCAGGTCCAATGGTCGGGCCCATAGGTCATAAAATATAGTGATGTGTGTGCGTCTTTGTGCAGAGATTGCAGGGCAATTAAGCTGTCTTCGACGTGGTAGCTGCAGCGTGGGCATGAGAGGTCTTGGTGTACGTTGCAACGGTGTTTGAAGTATTGTAGGGATGGATGATGTCCAGAGTGTAGACGGGAAAGTGTGACTGGTGTCTTACTAGGGATGAGGCTTCTGATATTTGACGAGATGGAGTTTAAGACTGAGTTGGGACGGTTGTTATTTAGTGCTGGATTATTTTTGTGTGTATGTGTTTTGTCAATGCTATATTTGGTGGAGACAAAGGGGAATGTGTGAGTAGAGATTACTGAAGTGTTTGGCAGGTTTAGAATTTTTATTTCTACTTGCGTGGATAGAGTGGTGTAGGCGAGATAGTCCTGGTGCTGTTGCACAGAATCGAGTGCCGATCATGTTGAGGTGGGACTGTATTGGGACGATCTTTGCTTCATTGTGTAGGCTTCGAGCGTTTGTAGTTGCTAGGCAGCCAGTGATTGTTCTGAGTGCACTGTTCTGTGCGGTTTGCATATTTGATATTTGCTCTTGAGAAGGTACAAGACCGGGCAGGTGAGGTGTAGTTTAGAATGTAGAGGATGAACTGTTTATAGTGCATAAGGGATTTTTTCTTTCATGCCCAGATCTCGTGCCATGTAGTGTTCTGAGGTGTATATATATATATATATATATATATATATATATATATATATATATATATATATATATATATATATATATGTATAAAGTGAGAGGGTTAGGGAAAATGATTTGGTAAACAGAGAAGAGATAGTAAAAGCTTTGCGGAAGATGAAAGCCGGCAAGGCAGAAGGTTTGGATGGTATTGCAGTGGAATTTATAAAAAAAAAAAGGGGGTGACTGTATTGTTGACTGGTTGGTAAGGTTATTTAAGGTTAGAATGTAGAGGATGAACTGTTTATAGTGCATAAGGGATTTTTTCTTTCATGCCCAGATCTCGTGCCATGTAGTGTTCTGAGGTGTGTGTGTATATATATATATATATATATATATATATATATATATATATATATATATATATATGTATATATATATATATATATATATATATATATATATATATATATATATATATATATATATATATATATATATGTATGTATGTATAAAGTGAGGGGGTTAGGGAAAATGATTTGGTAAACAGAGAAGAGGTAGTAAAAGCTTTGCGGAAGATGAAAGCCGGCAAGGCAGCAGGTTTGGATGGTATTGCAGTTGAATTTATTAAAAAAGGGGGTGACTGTATTGTTGACTGGTTGGTAAGGTTATTTAATGTATGTATGACTCATGGTGAGGTGCCTGAGGATTGGCGGAATGCGTGCATAGTGCCATTGTACAAAGGCAAAGGGGGTAAGAGTGAGTGCTCAAATTACAGAGGTATAAGTTTGTTGAGTATTCCTGGTAAATTATATGGGAGGGTATTGATTGAGAGGGTGAAGGCATGTACAGAGCATCAGATTGGGGAAGAGCAGTGTGGTTTCAGAAGTGGTAGAGGATGTGTGGATCAGGTGTTTGCTTTGAAGAATGTATGTCAGAAAAACTTAGAAAAGCAAATGGATTTGTATGTAGCATTTATGGATCTGGAGAAGGCATATGATAGAGTTGATAGAGATGCTCTGTGGAAGGTATTAAGAATATATGGTGTGGGAGGCAAGTTGTTAGAAGCAGTGGAAAGTTTTTATCGAGGATGTAAGGTATGTGTACGTGTAGGAAGAGAGGAAAGTGATTGGTTCTCAGTGAATGTAGGTTTGCGGCAGGGGTGTGTGATGTCTCCATGGTTGTTTGATTTGTTTATGGATGGGGTTGTTAGGGAGGTGAATGCAAGAGTTTTGGAAAGAGGGGCAAGTATGAAGTCTGTTGTGGATGAGTGAGCTTGGGAAGTGAGTCAGTTGTTGTTCGCTGATGATACAGCGCTGGTGGCTGATTCATGTGAGAAACTGCAGAAGCTGGTGACTGAGTTTGGTAAAGTGTGTGAAAGAAGAAAGTTAAGAGTAAATGTGAATAAGAGCAAGGTTATTAGGTACAGTAGGGTTCAGGGTCAAGTCAATTGGGAGGTAAGTTTGAATGGAGAAAAACTGGAGGAAGTCAAGTATTTTAGATATCTGGGAGTGGATCTGGCAGCGGATGGAACCATGGAGGCGGAAGTGAATCATAGGGTGGGGGAGGGGGCGAAAATTCTGGGAGCATTGAAGAATGTGTGGAAGTTTAGAACATTATCTCGGAAAGCAAAAATGGGTATGTTTGAAGGAATAGTGGTTCCAACAATGTTGTACGGTTGCGAGGCGTGGGCTATGGATAGAGTTGTGCGCAGGAGGGTGGATGTGCTGGAAATGAGATGTTTGAGGACAATGTGTGGTGTGAGGTGGTTTGATCGAGTAAGTAATGTAAGGGTAAGAGAGATGTGTGGAAATAAAAAGAGCGTGGTTGAGAGAGCAGAAGAGGGTGTTTTGAAATGGTTTCGGCACATGGAGAGAATGAGTGATGAAAGATTGACCAAGAGGATATATGTGTCGGAGGTGGAGGGAACGAGAAGTGGGAGACCAAATTGGAGGTGGAAAGATGGAGTGAAAAAGATTTTGTGTGATCGGGGCCTGAACATGCAGGAGGGTGAAAGGCGTGCAAGGAATAGAGTGAATTGGATCGATGTGGTATACCGGGGTTGATGTGCTGTCAGTGGATTGAATCAGGGCATGTGAAGCGTCTGGGGTAAACCATGGAAGGTTGTGTGGGGCCTGGATGTGGAAAGGGAGCTGTGGTTTCGGGCATTATTGCATGGCAGCTGGAGACTGAGTGTAAACAAATGGGGCCTTTGTTGTCTTTTCCTAGCGCTACCTCGCACACATGAGGGGGGAGGGGGATGGTATTCCATGTGTGGGGAGGTGGCGATGGGAATGAATAAAGGCAGAGTGTGAATTGTGTGCATGGGTATATATGTATGTGTCTGTGTGTATATATATGTGTGTACATTGAGATGTATAGGAATGTATATTTGCGTGTGTAGAAGTGTGTGTATATACATGTGTATGGGGGTGGGTTGGGCCATTTCTTTCTTCTGTTTCCTTGCGCTACCTCGCAAATGCGGGAGACAGCGACAAAGCAAAATAAATAAAATAAAGAAAAAAAAATATTCTTTCTTTCTTTCAAACTATTCGCCATTTCCCGCATTAGCGAGGTAGCGTTAAGAACAGAGGACTGGGCCTTTGAGGGAATACCCTCACCTGGCCCAATTCTCTGTTCCTTCTTTTGGAAAAAAAAAAAAAAAAAAAAAAAAGGAAACAGACGAAAGAAATGGCCCAACCCACCCCCATACACATGTATATACATACGTCCACACACGCAAATATACATACCTACACAGCTTTCCATGGTTTACCCCAGACGCTTCACATGCCTTGATTCAATCCACTGACAGCACGTCAACCCCGGTATACCACATCGCTCCAATTCACTCTATTCCTTGCCCTCCTTTCACCCTCCTGCATGTTCAGGCCCCGATCACACAAAATCTTTTTCACTCCATCTTTCCACCTCCAATTTGGTCTCCCTCTTCTCCTCGTTCCCTCCACCTCCGACACATATATTCTCTTGGTCAATCTTTCCTCACTCATTCTCTCCATGTGCCCGAACCATTTCAACACACCCTCTTCTGCTCTCTCAACCACGCTCTTTTTATTTCCACACATCTCTCTTACCCTTACGTTACTTACTCGATCAAACCACCTCACACCACACATTGTCCTCAAACATCTCATTTCCAGCACATCCATCCTCCTGCGCACAACTCTATCCATAGCCCACGCCTCGCAACCATACAACATTGTTGGAACCACTATTCCTTCAAACATACCCATTTTTGCTTTCCGAGATAATGTTCTCGACTTCCACACATTCTTCAAGGCTCCCAGAATTTTCGCCCCCTCCCCCACCCTATGATCCACTTCCGCTTCCATGGTTCCATCCGCTGCCAGATCCACTCCCAGATATCTAAAACACTTCACTTCCTCCAGTTTTTCTCCATTCAAACTCACCTCCCAATTGACTTGACCCTCAACCCTACTGTACCTAATAACCTTGCTCTTATTCACATTTACTCTTAACTTTCTTCTTTCACACACTTTACCAAACTCAGTCACCAGCTTCTGCAGTTTCTCACATGAATCAGCCACCAGCGCTGTATCATCAGCGAACAACAACTGACTCGCTTCCCAAGCTCTCTCATCCCCAACAGACTTCATACTTGCCCCTCTTTCCAAAACTCTTGCATTCACCTCCCTAACAACCCCATCCATAAACAAATTAAACAACCATGGAGACATCACACACCCCTGCCGCAAACCTACATTCACTGAGAACCAATCACTTTCCTCTCTTCCTACACGTACACATGCCTTACATCCTCGATAAAAACTTTTCACTGCTTCTAACAACTTGCCTCCCACTCCATATATTCTTAATACCTTCCACAGAGCATCTCTATCAACTCTATCATATGCCTTCTCCAGATCCATAAATGCTACATACAAATCCATTTGCTTTTCTAAGTATTTCTCACATACATTCTTCAAAGCAAACACCTGATCCACACATCCTCTACCACTTCTGAAACCACACTGCTCTTCCCCAATCTGATGCTCTGTACATGCCTTCACCCTCTCAGTCAATATCCTCCCATATAATTTACCAGGAATACTCAACAAACTTATACCTCTGTAATTTGAGCACTCACTCTTATCCCCTTTGCCTTTGTACAATGGCACTATGCACGCATTCCGCCAATCCTCAGGCACCTCACCATGAGTCATACATACATTAAATAACCTTACCAACCAGTCAACAATACAGTCACCCCCTTTTTTAATAAATTCCACTGCAATACCATCCAAACCTGCTGCCTTGCCGGCTTTCATCTTCCGCAAAGCTTTTACTACCTCTTCTCTGTTTACCAAATCATTTTCCCTAACCCTCTCACTTTGCACACCACCTCGACCAAAACACCCTATATCTGCCACTCTATCATCAAACACATTCAACAAACCTTCAAAATACTCACTCCATCTCCTTCTCACATCACCACTACTTGTTATCACCTCCCCATTTGCGCCCTACACTGAAGTTCCCATTTGCTCCCTTGTCTTACGCACTTTATTTACCTCCTTCCAGAACATCTTTTTATTCTCCCTAAAATTTAATGATACTATATATATATATATATATATATATATATATATATATATATATATATATATATATATATATATATATATTGGAAAGGATCATAATTTTGCGCGAGATCAGGTATATTCCTATGAGTCCATGGGGAAAATGAAACAAGATAAGTTCTCAAGTGCACTTTCGTGTAATAATCACATCAGGAGAGATACAAGAGATAGATAACAGTCAGTTGATATACAACGAAGAGACGTAGCTAGGACGCCATTTGGTAAACAAATGATTGTCCAAGACAGACAACAAGCGTATCATAAGCTTATTATGTGGAGAAGAAAGTGAAATGTTTAGAAATCTTATCAACAATAAAGTTATCCAATTTGTATAGACCTTCACTAATATTAAGGTTGTGATTCTTTGTGTATTCGATAATAGAAGATTCAATGATATTTCTCGTGGTACTGGAGTTAAGAGTTAATAACTGAAATGGCATTACTCCAGTCAGTACAATGATTGTAGTTTTTAACGTGATTAAACAAGGCATTTGATTTTTACCCTTTTTTTATACCATATTTATGTTGCTTAAGTCTAACAGAAAGATCCTTACCAATCTGCCCAACATAAAACTTATCACAATTTCTACATGGTACTTTAGGTGCATCCAGGAGAATTTTCTGGTGAGTTCCTGATTAAGATATTCTTTATAGTATCATTGTTGCTGAAGGCAACATTTACATGAAATGATTTAAGCAACATGGGAAGTAAAGTAAAATTATTATCAAAAGGGAGAACTAACAGATTCTTGGTGTCAATGGGAGGTTTTGGCTCAACTCTATAAAATCCCTTAAGTTAGCAAAGAGATCACACATGAAATGGCACCCCCCTCCCGCCGCGTGCGCTAGGAAAAGACAACAAACGCCACATTCGTTCACACTCAGTCTCTAGATGTCATGTGTAATGCACCGAAACCACAGCTCCCTTCCACATCCAGTCCCCATAAAACTTTCCATGCTTTACCCCTGACGGTTCACATGCCCTGGTTCAATCCATTGACAGCACGTAGACCCCGGTATACCACATCGTTCTAATTCACTCTATTCCTCGCATGCCTTTCACCCTCCTGTACATTCAGGCCCCGATAGCTCAAAATCTTTTTCACTTCATCCTTCCACCTCCATTTTGGTCTCCCACTTCTCCTCGTTCCCTCACCACTTACACATATATTCTCTTTGTCAATCTTTCCTCACTCATTCTCTCCATTAGACCAAACCATTTCAATACACCCTCTTCCGCTCTCAACCACACTCTTCTTATGATCACACATCTCTCTTACCCTTTCATTACTTGATCAAACCACCTCACATCACATATTGTCCTCAAACAACTCATTTCCAACACATCCACCCTTCTCCGCACAACCCTATCTATAGACCATGCCTCGCAACCATATAACATTGTTGGAACCACTATTCCTTCAAACATACCAAATTTGCTTTCCAAGATAAAGTTCTCGCCTTCCGCACATTCTTCAGCGCTCCCAGAACCTTAGCCTTCTCCCCCATCCTGTGACTCACTTCCGCCTCCATGGTTCCATCCGCTGCCAAATCCACTCCCAGATATCTAAAACACTTCACTTCCTCCAGTTTTTCTCCATTTAAACTTACCTCCCAATTTACTTGTCCCTCAACCCTACTGAACCTAATAACCTTGATCTTATTCACATTTACTTTCAGCTTTCTTCTCTCACACTTTTTACCAAACTCAGTCACCAACTTCTTCAGTTTCTCATCCGAATCAGCCACCAGTGCTGTATCATCAGCGCGCAACAACTGACTCACTTCCCAAGCCCTCTCATCCGCAACATACTGCATACTTGCACCTCTCTTCAAAACTCTTGCATTCACCTCCCTAACAATCCCATCCATATACAAATTCAACAGCCATGGAGACATCACGCACCTCTGCCGCAAACCGACGTTTACTGGGAACCAATTACTTTCCTCTCTTCTTACCCTTACATATGCCTTACATTTGATAAAAACTTTTCACTGCTTCTAGCAACTTACTTCCCACACCATATACTCTTAATACTATCCACAGAGCATCTCTATCAACTCTACCATATGCCTTCTCCAGATCCATAAATGTTACATACAATTCCTTCTGTTTTTTAAGTGTTTCTCATATATATATATATATATATATATATATATATATATATATATATATATATATATATATATATATATATATATATATGAATATATATATGCATATATATTCATACATATTCGCCATTTTCAGCTTTTAGCGAGATAGCGTTAAGAACAGATGACTGAGCTTCAGAGGGAAAAATTCTCACTTGGACCGCGTCTCTGTTCCTTCTCTTGGAAGAGTTAAGTAAAATAGTAGGGGAGGATTTCCAGACCCCCGCTCCCACTCCTTTTTGTCGCCTTCTATGGCACGCAGGGAACACGTGGGACGTATTCTTTCTCCCGTATCCCCAGTGATATATATATATATATATATATATATATATATATATATATATATATATATATATATATATATATATATATATTCCAAATACGGAAGGAGGCTAGTTGAAGTGGTTGTAGAAGGGAAGACCATAGTGGGAGGGGAAGGGAAGGAATTTGATGGGAGGGGAAGGAAGAGACCGGATGGACTGGAAATTGAGACTGGAAAGAACAGAAAGAAGAGAAAGCAAAAAAAGATGACAATATAAAGGAAATCAAGGGAGAAGTCCACGGTGAGTGGATGATGAAGGTGGAACAACACGCGAAAGAGAATAGTTTGAATGAAAGATTAAGAAATGTTTTCTTAAGATTAGTTTTGTAAGTGGTGCTCGGTGCGGTAGCGCTGGTACCCACTGTGACGGTGTTGGTGTCCGGTGTGGTAGTGTTGGTACCCACTGTAGTGGTGTTAGTGTTCAGTGTGGTTGTGGTGGTGGCTGATGTAGTTGTGTAGGTGCCCGGTTGTGTGTTTTCGATGGTGCCTGGTGAGGTGGTGGTGGTGATGGTGAAGGAGCCAGAGGAACATGAGAGCAGAATCAATGGTTAATAATGCAGAGTGAAGTGGACAGAGGGGGCGCGACTTTGGTTTTAAGATTAGACATAGAGCGGTGGTGACCACGAGGGAGTGTGTCCATGGCTGAGGAGGGAGTGAGGTGCGCGTATATCATAGAGGAAGCAATCATTAAACAAGGGAAGGCAGAAACTTGCTCGGTAAGAGAGAGTTAGAGGGGAGGGTGAACTGGACCATTGGTGCTGATAGGGATTCGTCCTCGGATGTTGCATAGACCTCATCATGTGAGGGTCATGTACAATACTGGCTTCTTGTGGTGAGTCCCACCTGCTGCCCTGTGTGGTGTGGACCCCCTATCATCTGTTGTGGTGGGGTCCCACCTGCTGTCCTCTGTGGTGTGGCCCCCTACTGCCTCTTGTGGTGAGTCCCACCTGCTGCCCTGTGTGGTGTGGACCCTCTGTCATCTGTTGTGGTGAGGTCCCACCTGCTGTCCTCTGTGGTGTGACCCCCTACTGCCTCTTGTGGTGAGGTCCCACCTGCTGTCCTCTGTGGTGTGACCCCCCTACTGCCTCTTGTGGTAAGGTCCTACCTGCTGTCCTCTGTGGTGTAGCTCCCTACTGCCTCTTGTGGTGAGGTCCCACCTGTTGTCCTCTGTGGTGTGACCCCTTACTGCCTCTTGTGGTAAGGTCCCACCTGCTGTCCTCTGTAGTGTAGCCCCCTACTGCCTCTTGTGGTGAGGTCCCACCTGCTGTCCTCTGTGGTGTGACCCCCTATTGTCTCTTGTGGTGAGGTCCCACCTGTTGTCCTCTGTGGTGAAGCCCCCTACTGCCTCTTGTGATGAGGTCCCACTGCTGTCCTCTGTAGTGTAGCCCCCTACTGCCTCTTGTGGTGAGGTCCCACCTGCTGTCCTCTGTAGTGTGACCCCCTACTGCCTCTCGTGGCGAGGTTCCACCTGCTGTCCTCTGTGGTGTAGCCCCCTACTGCCTCTTGTGGTGAGGTCCCACCTGCTGTCCTCTGTGGTGTAGCCCCCTACTGCCTCTTGTGGTGAGGTCCCACCTGCTGTCCTCTGTGGTGTAGCCCCCTACTGCCTCTTGTGGTGAGGTCCCACCTGCTTTCCTCTGTGGTGTGATCCATCTACTGCCTATTGTTGTGGGGTCCCACCTGTCATCATATGCAGGATTCCTCCGGTCAGTGGTTTCCGTAGTGACCCAAAGCTGGAGTCGTGACCTTAACGCCTTCCACGAACTCCAATCATGAAGAATATTGGAATCCTTTCCCGTCGTCACTCAGCCACACCAAGAATTGAGGGAGACCAGTGGATCAGATTGTATTGAGAGGGTTGTGGAATTAACAAGAACGATCTTTACAAAACTTTTTCTTGGACATGTCTTTACCTTCAATATCTAGCCTTGGTTCAGCTGGGAAGTGTTGCTGTCGGGTCGTTAGGGAAGCTGGAAGCAGCGGAAACGTTTTGTTCGCGTCAAGGTTGCAGTCTAGCAAGGCAAGGAGTTGGCCTTCACTGGTGGGGCTGTTTATTGTGCAATGATGTTGGATGGTCTTGGCTACCTTCTCATATCCAGTAAGTTGCTTTATCTCTTCTTTTCTTCTCATTCTTCTTGTAAATCAAAGGATCGTCACCCATGGGTGAACCATCCAGTGACTCGTCACATTTACTGCCGAACAGACTCACTCTCTCGGGGGTCTTTCACTGTCTACTCTCACTTGATCCTAGCTAACCTAACCCAGGTCAGGTAAGCCCACAATTTGGTCTGGTTGGATCAAGAAGCGTCCAACGTCGTCAGTACTAGACTGTGACATGTCGGCCTAGCTACTCTAGAAATCTCGCGCCAAAAGTGGATGATGAGCTTGTAAACCCACACCTGACCATCGTGGGATGCTGAGAGGGAGAGAGAGAGAGTACGAGTCCTTACCATGGGATTTTGCCAAAAGGCGCGTACCTCTCAACACCGGGAAAAGTCCAGGCTTACAGAGAACGAGTCGTGTGACTTTCGTGTTGTCAGGTGTGAATGGGGGCGATTGTATGTTTGTGGACTGCCAGTACCAGAAGGCCACGCGTGGTTGTGGTTACGACAGATGAAACAGACGGTAACTTGCTCCAGAGGAGTGAAACTTGACAACCTCCGAAGTGCTGGCTCACTGCGCAGCTATCAAGAACTCCAGATAAGAGAGAGAGAGAGAGAGAGAGAGAGAGAGAGAGAGAGAGAGAGAGAGAGAGAGAGAGAGAGAGAGAGAGAGAGAGAGAGAAGGAATAAGATGCAGTTTGCTTCTTGATGATATTGCCAATCAGGACACAGTATCGGTATGTTGTGAGGTAATGACGGATGATAATGAGTGTCCTGTACACACACACACACACACACACACACACACACACACACACACACACACACACACGCGCGCGTATACCTGGCACTTGCAGACATACGCACGAACGTACATGTCACCACATACACACGCACTTAACCTTCTGAACTCCGTATTTACACTAATATACGTTCTCGTCCGCACACTTACGTACATCCGCTAGCAAGCGCGCGCACACACACACACATATACACACACACACACACACACACTTGACCTGAGTTGGTGCGTGTGTGTGTCTGTGCACAGAGGAGTAAAGATATGATATATATATATATATATATATATATATATATATATATATATATATATATATATATATATATATATATATATATATACAAGGTTAGGAGAGAGGACAAGTCGAGTGTAAAACTCTCTCCTCGTAACACGCAGGTTACAAGAGGTAAGCCACACACATACCACTATGAGAGTGAGCGGATGAGAGCATAGGTGAGAGTGGGAGAGTGAGGGAGTGAGAGGCGAGACTAAGTATATAGCCGGGCGAGTGTTTGTTTGTCATGAATCAGTAAGTGACACCGGGGAGGTTGACCTTGGTCACAGTGACACCCTTGTGCTTGGCGTGCACTCGTACCTGAGTGGCAACGTTCGCATCCACAGGAGTACAGAAAGAGACAGGGTTCGACCCAGCGCACCCCCTTACTGGGAAGCACATTTTCTGAATGAAATGATTCACTGCTCGTCCATCTTGGCTTCTATCTTGCGTGTCTTGTTCACTAAGCTGCTGTTTACAAGTCGTGGAACATGTTTTTGTTTAGTTCACTTTGCGGGAGACGTGTTGGTACTGGATTCTGTTGATCATAAACTGTCAGGTTTATTTTCTGCTGTGTGAAGTTAGTGGCAGGTTGGGTGTGTGTGTGTGTGTGTGTGAATATGTGTGTGTGTGTGTGCTGGAGATGGTCAGATGCCAGCTCTTCTGCCACAACGCTTGTCGCAGGGAGGAACATAACTCAGGGGAAAAGGGAAAAAAGAAAGGAGTTTGGGGGCTGAAGAGCGAGGTCCATTGGTGATTGGTGGGAGGCAGAGTAAATATTAAGAGGGTGAGGGGAACAAGAGGGCTGGGGAATGGGAGAAGGACCGAGGAGGTTGGTGGAACATGACCGTGGCATGGGTGAGCGGGCGTGGGGGTGGGAGCCCAGAATACCGGACACAGAGCCACTGTTGACACAGCTGGCCCGGGGGTCTCCACCACCAACTATTAATAAGGATTGAATGTGGCAGTACTTGTGGCGTGGGGGGGGGGGGGCAGCACACCTACAAGGACGAGATGGACTCGTGCTCTGCTGTCTTCAGTTGGGTATACCACAGCAGGTAGTGTGGTTGTACCGCACCAGGTAATGTGGTCCTCCCTCTCATTGTTGTATGAATATCTTTGAACTGTATGTTATTTATATATTCATCCCCTTCCATTGTCTTCCCTTCTTTCACAGACCACCACCACCACCAGATGTGATGGTGAGAAGAGATCATGGCACGACAGTTACGTAAATGATCTTTGATTAATTATCGATGATTAAACCAAGTTCAGGAGTGACTACAATGTGCACGTGATTTAGGTTCCCTTGCTTACATATTACAGGCTACGATGCTCTCTCCATGGTGTATGCAGCGGCTAAGATTAGATCAGGATATGGGTTTTATCATCTTTTCCAAAACGATTTTCGTGTTACTATAGAGTCTGTGTACTTCATATATGTTCAAAGCTATTTTCCTGTCAGCTGATGTGTTGGAGGCACTTGTGGGTGGGTAGGAGTCAGTCTAATGCAATAATATCTTGCCTCAGTCTATTTGAATCAGTAGATAACCTTACCATACATTATCAGATCTTCTTATATCTGCTTTTCCCATATACTCCTCCAGCCTTCTTCCTCTCCTTCCTCCTCCTGCTCACTATACAGGCAGTATTCTAAATGTGTTTGTATGTGTGTGTGCCGCAGGTGACGAAGGAGGAGGTGGACCGGCTGGTGCAGGCTGAGGTGCTGCCCCCTGGCGCCTTCCACAAGGACTTCTGCTCCTTCAGGTGAGTCACACTCTAGACTTTAACCCGTACCCAGGTGTTCACGCCTACAATACTGGGGAACACACGCACGCACGCACGCACGCACGCACGCACGCACGCACGCACGCACGCACGCACGCACGCACACACACACACACACACACACACACACACACACACACACACACATACACACACACACGCACACACGCACGCGCGCACGCACACACACACACACACACACACACACACACACATACACACTGTATGCTTGACACAAACAGAGAGACGTGATGTCAGACGCGGTGTGTCAACACTACAGGTGTCTCCAGAGGAGGGAGATATGTGGGTGTGGTGGTCCTACGTCCAGGAGCTGCACACGACACATTCTATCATCATACTTTCTCTCCTTTCCCCCAATACCCTGCTTTCCCCTTCCATATCTGCTGCCACCCATTACCACACCTGCTGCCAACCATCACGACCCTTGCTGCCACCCATCACCACCCTTGTTGCCACCAGTTATCGCCCCTGTTGCCACCTATCACCAACCCTGGTGCTACCCATCACCACCCCTGGTGCCACCCATCACCACCCATGGTGCTACCCATCACCACCCCTGGTGCCACCCATCACCACCCATGGTGATACCCATCACAATCCATGGTGCCAACAATCACCACCTCTGGTGCCACTCGTCATCACCGCTGGTGCCTCCCGTCACCACCCCTGCTGTCTCCCGTCACCACCACTGCTGCCACCCATCACCAAATCTGTTGCCACCCATCACCACCCCTGCTTCTACACACCACCACCCCTGCTGCCACCTATCACCACCCCTGTTGCTACCCGTCACCACCCCTGCTGCCACCTGTCACCACCCCTGCTGCCACCCATCACAAAATCTGTTGCCACCCATCACCACCCCTGCTGCCGCCCATCACCACCCCTGCTGCTATCCGTCATCACCCTGCTGCCACCCGTCACCACCCTTGTTACCACACCTGTTGCCACCCATCACCACCCTTGTTGCCACCAATTTTCACCCCTGCTACCACCTATCACCACCCCTGGTGCTAACCATCACCACCCCTGGTGCCACCCATCACCCCCCATGGTGCCAAGAATCACCACCCCTGGTGCCACCCATCACCACTCCTGCTGCCACCTGTCACCACCCCTGCTGCCAACCATTACCAAATCTGTTGCCACCCATCACCACCCCTGTTGCCACCCATTACCACTCCTGGTGCCACCAACGCCACCCCTGCTGCCACCCATCACCACCCCTGCTGCTTCCCATCACCACCCCTGCTGCTTCCCATCACCACCTCTGTTGCCACCCATCACTACCCCGGTTGTCACCCAACACCAACCCTATTGACATCCATTACCACTTTTGTTACCATCCATCACCACCTCTGGTGCTGCACACCCCCCCTGCTACCACCCATCACCACCCCTGCTGCCACCCATCACCACCCCTGCTGCTGCACATCATCACGCTTGCTGCTACACATCATCACCCCTGATGCCACCCGTCACCAACCGTGTTGCCACCCATCACCACCCCTGTTGCCACCCATCACCACCCTTGTTGCCACCCATCACCACTCTTGGTGCTCCCCATCACCACCCCTGGTGCCACCCATCACCACCCATGGTGTTACCTATCACTACCCATGCTGCCATCCATCACCACCCTTGCTGCCATTCATCACCACCCTTGCTGCCGCCCATCACCACCCCTGGTGCTACCCATCACCACCCCTGGTGCTACCCATCACCGCCCCTGGTGCTACCCATCACCACCCCTGGTGCTACCCATCACCACCCCTGGTGCCACCCATCACGAACCTTGGTGCCACCCATTACCACCCCTGGTGCTACCCATCACCGCCCCTGGTGCCACCCATCACCACCCCTGGTGCTACCCATCACCACCCCTGGTGCCACCCATCACGAACCTTGGTGCCACCCATTACCACCCCTGGTGCTCCCCATCACCACCCCTGGTGCCACCCATCACCACCCCTGGTGCCACCCATCACCGCCCCTGGTGCTACCCATCACCACCCCTGGTGCCACCCATCACGAACCTTGGTGCCACCCATTACCACCCCTGGTGCTCCCCATCACCGCCCCTGGTGCTCCCTATCACCACCCCTGCTGCCACGCATCACCACCCTTGGTGCCACCCATCACCACCCCTGCTGCCACCCATCACCACCCCTAGTGCTCCCCATCACTACCCCTGGTGCCGCCCATCACCACCCCTGGTGCTCCCCATCACCATCCCTGCTGCCAACCATCACTACCGTTCTGCCACCCATGCTGCCACCCATCACCACCCTTACTTGTCATTGGCCACCACCGCTGAACCCCTACACATTTATCGTCATTCAGTGTTACCAATCTTGCATATTTTTCAACTCGTCATGTTAATGTGTTTGGGGAGGCAGCAGCAACAGCCGTTGCTGCTGCCTGACGGTAGGATGTTGTTGCCGAAGCCCGTAAGGAGGCAGTAGCAGCCCTGGTTTAATCCATGGAAAGCTTGTCGCCTCCCCATATACCACATCATTTCGATCCTTTCATTCTTACGCAGCTTTTCACCCTTCTGAATGTTCAGGCCTCCATATGCCAAAGCCACCACCTTCAGTCCATCTTCCCAACTCTCTCTTGGTCTTCTCCCTCTCCATTGCTCCCTCCTCTTTTAACACAATGATCCTCTCCACAAGGACGAACCATTTCAGCACACCCTGGCCGGCCCTCAGTCACACAGCGCTTGATGCTACACCTGTCTCTTGAGGTGTCTTCCCGTACACGATCAACCCCGCCTGCCTCGCACGACACACTCTCCTCACCTGTAACACGTCCTCCTTCTCCCCATCTTTTGCGGTCAGGGCCAAAGACTTGGAACCATATACCACTGTCGGGACTACCATATCATATGACGTACACTTTATTTTTTATGTTGAAGGCTCCAGTCACGGACGAAAGTCCGCGTCAAGGCCAGGCTTAAGTGAAATAGAGAATTACGAAGCGGAAAAAGAAAAGAAAAGGGGAAAGTATTTACGAGTTTTTGAAGACGTGAAAAACCTGTCTTTTGAAATGTACCAGGTCATAGTTATTGAGAAGGACATGAGAAGGTAGAGAGTTCCAAAGCTTCGACGTGTAGGGAAAGGAGCAGTTGTCAAAACGGTTTATCCTTGAGTTGCCGATGGCGGCTTGCCCAGTGTTCCGTGGTCTAGCTAGTGGTGGGGGCACACAAGCAGTCAGCTCTAGAGAGCAAAAACCAAAGTAATACCTAAGAGCGAAAGTGAACCAACATTGCGGCGTAGGGCAAGGGAGTCAAGCTTGGAAGTTAGCCTGGGACAGTTTACAAGTCGAACCGCTTTCGACTCGACTCTGTCAAGTGAGAACCACCCCAAATGTGAAAGCAGTATTCCAAACAAGGACGAAGCAATCCCTTGTACAAACGGAGCAACTGTTCAGAAGAGAAGTTTCGACATCAAAACAGGACACCCAGTTTCTTAGAGGCAGACTTAGCTATTCCCGTAAGGTGGGGTTTCCAAGAAAGAGTGGATGGTTACAGTAATGCCAAGAATGTTCATCGAGTCGAGAGGTGGAATTACACATCCGCAAAGGAGAGACGAGAACTGTGAGGAATTTCCGATCGAGAGAGAGGTAGAAATTGGCTTTATCCACTGCCCAGGTACCTGGAGCACTCCATCTCCTCCATACTTCTCCATTCTGACATATCCCATCCTCTCTCTCCCGTTGCACCTTAGTCATAAGTTTCTTGAGTATGTTCTCTGGCGTCTGCCACAACGGCTGTCATCTTCGAACAACAAATTATTCAGCTCACATGACCTCCACCTCCCTCAGCAAGCCGTAAACCTATCCCTTGCTCCAAGACCCTCGCATTTTCCTCCCTCACCACCCTGCCTATAAATATCAAACAACCACGGTGACATCACACGTCCTTGATGTAGACCCACCTTCCCAACATTCATATATATGTATATATATATATATATATATATATATATATATATATATATATATATATATATATATATATATATCTTTCTTTCTTTCAAACTATTCGCCATTTCTCGCGTTAGCAAGGTAGCGTGAAGAACAGAGGACTGGGCCTCTGAGGGAATATCCTCACCTGGCCCCCTTCTCTGTACCTTCTTTTGGAAAATTAAAAAAAAAACAAGAGGGGAGGATTTCCAGCCCCCGCACCCTCCCCTTTTAGTCGCCTTCTACGACACGCAGGGAATACTTGGGAAGTATTCTTTCTCCCCTATTCCCAGGGATAATATAATAATATATAATATATATATATATATATATATATATATATATATATATATATATATATATATATATATATATATATATATATATATATGTGTGTGTGATATTTAGATACGGAAAGAATAGATCTATGAACTTTATCATTATTATAGCGTTTGTTTTTGCATCAATTTTTAGCGTACATGATAGTGTGGCTTCAGATCGGGTCTGTAGCTTTGCATAGATTTCCATGTAAATGGCTACTGCAGTGAGGGGGGTAGGGGGGGGATCATTGCAGGGGCGGCGCCCCAGCCTGGCTAACACCTCGGGTCAGGACGACAGCAGGGGACTGTGGCCTCGCGAGTGTGTGAGTGTCAGGCGCCGTCTCGCAGTTCTTCACACGGATGTGCTCCAGTATCAACACTGAGGGGAGTTAGCTGGGATCTGCTGTCGAAAACATTTGGTCTGTACGTTATAGGAAATACAGCATATCCCATCATCCACTGTGTGTTCTAGAAAGATACAGTTCATATGTTCAGGGAACTTGGAGTTCCTAGAAAATATGGATGATATAGAAATATTCTCTTGAGTTTCGTTGTGAGACGTAAACATTTCTATCCACAACGAAAGGTTTTGAGGAATCAAAGACATGGTTTCCAATTTCCCGAGTGAGGGACTCGGCTTACATGAGCTTCTCATTCTCAGACAAGTTAGTTATACCGTTGACATGTTGTCACACGCTGCCCAAGGACGGTGCGAGGCGGCGGCCAAAATACTTGTTGACTTTAGCTTTAAATCGGAGTGAAGGACACGGCCTGAGCGAGGTACACACACACACACACACACACACACACCTCAGTTTTCTCTCTCTCCTTCTCTGTCTCACACTTTCCTGCCTGTGGCGGGTCCGCATGGCGGGCAGCTGTGGTGTAATTCCCTGCGGGGTCGGCGTGTGTCGGGCAGGCTGGCTCCTCCCGGCCATACCCCACGCCCACGACATCCAAGGCTTTCCTCACGGTGTGGTGGATCTGGCCAACCCAAGCCTCTCCTCCTGCACCTTGCAAGGCGGAGGTGATGCTGCTTCAGAAAGATTTATGGTGACCTCCATCTCCTGCGTCGGGTAGGGTTAAGGGTCAGGTCTTAAAAGGTCATGCATTTACCCTCAAGAGCTTCCACAGTCAGGCTGAAGGAGTTGAACCGTCGTAAGCAAAAGACTATTTAGAAAAAAAAGATTATTTTAAAGGCTTCATTTCGGTTTTGCATAACTTGTCAAGTGTTGGACATTAAAGATACAGTAGCCTAGTGAGACGCATCGTATTGACCCGAGTAAGGCCGTTACTGACGTCATGCCAATAATGTATTAGCTTGAATTGCTTTTACTGTTGGGAGAGACTATTAATGTATCGGTTATGTACGTTCAATGCATGATGGAGGATGCGAGTTGCTATTATCCTTTACTCTAACAGTGGTGATATATATATATATATATATATATATATATATATATATATATATATATATATAT
This sequence comes from Panulirus ornatus, assembly GCF_036320965.1. Classification (NCBI taxonomy): domain Eukaryota; kingdom Metazoa; phylum Arthropoda; class Malacostraca; order Decapoda; family Palinuridae; genus Panulirus; species Panulirus ornatus. The sequence goes on along the minus strand of NC_092271.1, from coordinate 11,600,894 downwards.
ATATATATACATGTGTGTGTGTGTGTGTGTGTGTGTGTGTGTGTGTGTGTGTGTGTGTGTGTGTGTGTGTGTGTGTGTGAAGTGGAGCGAACGAGGAGAAGTGCAAGACCAAATTGGAGGTGGAAGGATGGAGTGAAAAAGATTTTGAGCGATCGGGGCCTGAACATGCAGGAGGGTGAAAGGCGTGCAAGGAATAGAGTGAACTGGAACGATGTGGTATACCGGGGTCGACGTGCTGTCAATGGATTGAACCAGGGCATGTGAAGCGTCTAGGGTAAACCATGGAAAGTGTTGTGGGTCCTGGATGTGGAAAGGGAGCTGTGGTTTCGGTGCATTATACATGACAGCTAGAGACTGAGTGTGAACGAATGTGGCCTTTGTTGTCTTTCCTGGCGCTACCTCGCGCGCAAGCTGGAGAAGGGGGTTGTCATTTCATGTGTGGCGGGGTGGCGCCGAGAATGAATAAAGGCAGCAAGTATGAATTATGTACATGTGTATATATGTATATATATATATATATATATATATATATATATATATATATATATATATATATATATATACTTGATCACGCGCAAAAATTGTGAGCTTTTCCAATATATATATATATATATATATATATATATATATATATATATATATATATATATATATATATATATATATATATATATATATTGGAAAAGCTCACAATTTTTGCGCGTGATCAAGTATATATATATATATATATATATATATATATATATATATATATTTTTTTTTTTTTTTTTGCTTTGTCGCTGTCTCCCGCGTTTGCGAGGTAGCGCAAGGAAACAGCCGAAAGAAATGGCCCAACCCACCCCCATACACATGTATATACATACGTCCACACATGCAAATATACATACCTACACAGCTTTTCATGGTTTACCCCAGACGCTTCACATGCCTTGATTCAATCCACTGACAGCACGTCAACCCCGGTATACCACATCGCTCCAATTCACTCTATTCCTTGCCCTCCTTTCACCCTCCTGCATGTTCAGGCCCCGATCACACAAAATCTTTTTCACTCCATCTTTCCACCTCCAATTTGGTCTCCCTCTTCTCCTCGTTCCCTCCACCTCCGACACATATATCCTCTTGGTCAATCTTTCCTCACTCATTCTCTCCATGTGCCCAAACCATTTCAAAACACCCTCTTCTGCTCTCTCAACCACGCTCTTTTTATTTCCACACATCTCTCTTACCCTTACGTTACTTACTCGATCAAACCACCTCACACCACACATTGTCCTCAAACATTTCATTTCCAGCACATCCATCCTCCTGCGCACATCTCTATCCATAGCCCACGCCTCGCAACCATACAACATTGTTGGAACCACTATTCCTTCAAACATACCCATTTTTGCTTTCCGAGATAATGTTCTCGACTTCCACACATTCTTCAAGGCTCCCAGAATTTTCGCCCCCTCCCCCACCCTATGATCCACTTCCGCTTCCATGGTTCCATCCGCTGCCAGAGCCACCCCCAGATATCTAAAACACTTCACTTCCTCCAGTTTTTCTCCATTCAAACTCACCTCCCAATTGACTTGACCCTCAACCCTACTGTACCTAATAACCTTGCTCTTATTCACATTTACTCTTAACTTTCTTCTTCCACACACTTTACCAAACTCAGTCACCAGCTTCTGCAGTTTCTCACATGAATCAGCCACCAGCGCTGTATCATCAGCGAACAACAACTGACTCACTTCCCAAGCTCTCTCATCCCCAACAGACTTCATACTTGCCCCTCTTTCCAAAACATATATATAAAGATGTTTTGGAAGGAGGTAAATAAAGTGCGTAAGACAAGGGAACAAATGGGAACTTCAGTGAAGGGGGCTAATGTATAGGTGATAACAAGTAGTGGTGATGTGAGAAGGAGATGGAGTGAGTATTTTGAAGGTTTGTTGAATGTTTTTGATGATAGAGTGGCAGATATAGGGTGTTATGGTCGAGATGGTGTGCAAAGTGAGAGGGTTAGGGAAAATGATTTGGTAAACAGAGAAGAGGTAGTAAAAGCTTTGCGGAAGATGAAAGCCGGCAAGGCAGCGGGTTTGGATAGTATTGCAGTGGAATTTATTAAAAAAGGGAGTGACTGTATTGTTGACTGGTTGGTAAGGTTATTCACTGTATGTATGATTCATGGTGAGGTGCCTGAGGATTGGCGGAATGCTTGCATAGTGCCATTGTACAAAGGCAAAGGGGATAAGAGTAAGTGCTCAAATTACAGAGGTATAAGTTTGTTGAGTATTCCTGGTAAATTATATGTTAGGGTATTGATTGAGAGGGTGAAGGCATGTACAGAGCATCAGATTGGGGAAGAGCAGTGTGGTTTCAGAAGTGGTAGAGGATGTGTGGATCAGGTGTTTGCTTTGAAGAATGTATGTGAGAAATACTTAGAAAAGCAAATGGATTTGTATGTAGCATTTCATGGATCTGGAGAAGGCATATGATAGAGTTGATAGTGATGCTCTGTGGAAGGTATTAAGAATATATGGTGTGGGAGGCAAGTTGTTAGAAGCAGTGAAAAGTTTTTATCGAGGATGTAAGGCATGTGTACGTGTAGGAAGAGAGGAAAGGGATTGGTTCTCAGTGAATGTAGGTTTGCGGCAGGGGTGTGTGATGTCTCCATGGTTGTTTAATTTGTTTATGGATGGGGTTGTTAGGGAGGTGAATGTAAGAGTTTTGGAAAGAGGGACAAGTATGCAGTCTGTTGTGGATGAGAGAGCTTGGGAAGTGAGTCAGTTGTTGTTCGCTGATGATACAGCGCTGGTGGCTGATTCATGTGAGAAACTGCAGAAGCTAGTGACTGATTTTGGTAAAGTGTGTGAAAGAAGAAAGTTGAGAGTAAATGTGAATAAGAGTAAGGTTATTAGGTGCAGTAGGGTTGAGGGTCAAGTCAATTAGGAGGTAAGTTTGAATGGAGAAAAACTGGAGGAAGTGAAGTGTTTTAGATATCTGGGAGTGGATCTGGCAGCGGATGGAACCATGGAAGCGGAAGTGAATCATAGGGTGGGGGAGGGGGCGAAAATTATAGGAGCCTTGAAGAATGTGTGGAAGTCGAGAACATTATCTCGGAAAGCAAAAATGGGTATGTTTGAAGGAATAGTGGTTACAACGATGTTGTATGGTTTCGAGGCGTGGGCTATGGATAGAGTTGTGCGGAGGAGGGTGGATGTGCTAGAAATGAGATGTTTGACAATATGTGATGTGAGGTGGTTTGAGCGAGTAAGTAATAATAGGGTAAGAGAGATGTGTGGTAATAAAAAGAGTGTGGTTGAGAGAGCAGAAGAGGGTGTTTTGAAATGGTTTGGTCGCATGGAGAGAATGAGTGAGGAAAGATTGACCAAGAGGATATATATGTGTCAGAGGTGGAGGGAACGAGGAGAAGTGGGAGACCAAATTGGAGGTGGAAAGATGAAGTAGAAAAGATTTTGAGTGATCGGGGCCTGAACATGCAGGAGGGTGAAAGGCGTGCAAGGAATAAAGTGAATTGGAACGATGTGGTATACCTGGGTCGACGTGCTGTCAATGGATTGAACCAGGGCATGTGAAGCGTCTGGGGTAAATCATGGAAAGTTGTGTGGGGCCTCGATGTGGAAAGGGAGCTGTGGTTTCGGTGCATTATTACATGACAGCTAGAGACTGAGTGTGAACGAATGGGGCCTTTGTGTTCTTTCCCTAGCGCTACCTCGCACACATGAGGGGGAGAGGGTGTTGTTATTCCATGTGTGGCGGGGTGGCGATGGGAATGAATAAAGGCAGACACTATGAATTATGTACATGGGTATATATGTATATGTCTGCGTGTGTATATATATGTATACATTAAGATGTATAGGTATGTATATGTGCTGTGTGTGGACGTGTATGTATATACATGTGTATGTGGGTGAGTTGGGCCATTCTTTCGTTTGTTTCCTTGCGCTACCTCGCTAATGCGGGAGACAGCGACAAAGCAATATATATATATATATATATATATATATATATATATATATATATATATATATATATATATATATATATATATATATATATTCCTATGAGTCTACGGGGAAAATGAAACACGATAAGTTCCCAAGTGCACTTTCGTGTACTAATCACATCGTCAGGGGAGATACAAGAAAGAAATATAACAGTCAGTTGATATACAACGAAGAGACGAAGCTAGGACGCCATTAGGTAAACACGTGATTGTCCAAGCCAGACGACGCGCGTATCATAAACTTATTATTTGGACAAGAAGGGGAATTGTTTACAAATTTTATCAACAATAAAATTATCCATTTGTATAGAGCTTTACTAATATCAAGGTTTATCATTGAATCTTCTATTATCAAATACATACGTGCAGGCAGAGTCCGGTAACACAAATTGAGGAAAGTACTTACTTCGTGCTTATGATTACGACGACATTTTGCCATATGGGAGAGCTAGCGCGTCGCGCTCACCGCAGGAGAAATGTAAATGTACCAAGAAAGTCCCGTGAGAGAGACCGTGCTTGTGGACTGAAAGCCAGCAGCCCACGTGTGAGTGAGGCAGAAAAGACAGCTGCTTGGGCTAAGGGAGTGATACTTGACAGCTACTGAATTGCTGGCTCACAGCGGAGCCATCACTAACCTCCGCGATACCCAGGCGGGTAGAACCGGTGATATACCTTCCTGGTCGATGGCTGCCTCCCGCCTGCTGCTACCTGAGAGAGAGAGAGAGAGAGAGAGAGAGAGAGAGAGAGAGAGAGAGAGAGAGAGAGAGAGAGAGAGAGAGAATGTTAGGCAACATTAAAACTACTTGTATGGAGCGCTTACAGTAGCTTAGAGGCTGCGCTCCACAGGGGTGCAGGGTGATGAAGGCTCCTTTGGTGCGGGTGCGGGTATTCTTCCCCTCCGATGACTTTGATACAGCCACGTCGAAGGTGACACTTCGCTCATGGTGTCACCATTCTCGATAAGACACACACACACACACACACACACACACACACACACACACACACACACACACACACACACAAGGGATGGGGATCCACAAGTGTAAAACCCCCTCCCTGTACAGTACGGATTGGTAATTACAGGCTGGTAATTACACAGGGTCGTATGACTGAAGAATCAACATTACAGACCAGATTTCCGGAATAGTACCGCTCCAGTAGCCTGGAAGTTATGGTGACGTGCTGTGTCCTGTTCACCAGGACATGGTTGTGGCAAAATCGCAGCTGCTGCTGCACTAGGATGGTACTAAAGTGAAGTATTTCTGCTGGTGAAGTATTTCTGCTCCTAGAGCGACGTGCCCCCTCACCAGGACGTTGTTCAAATAGTGCACCAGGCAGGTGTGGCAAGAGCCTGTGCTTGGTGCAGAGGGACATTAATGCTGTTGACCTTCTCCTCTCACACACGAACAGTGTCCTGGTGACTTACCGCCAGTAGTTCACCATGACTGTGGAGGCTTCTGGTCCTGCACCAGCCAGGGACACCATCCCCAGGTTGCTATTACGCCAGCACTGTGGTGAGGTGAACATGTCACTGCATCGAGATGTTACTGCAGTGACTTGACTCAAGCGTGTTGAGGCGACCTGGTGTTTCTGTCTGTCTCGTGTTGGTGCCTCTCTTGCCTCCATGCATCACGGTGAAGTGAGTGGGTTCAGGGGAGAGGTGCGTGGAGTGTGTTGGCTCAGGTGAGAGGTTCGTGGAGTGTGTTGGTTCAGGTGACAGGTGCGTGGAGTGTGTGGCTGCTCGATATAATAGTTTCCCTCTTATCGTTAACTGCCATTTTAACCGTAAATTTAGTTCATAAGAAATTCATGACATCGGGTGGAAGCTGGGTCTGCTGGGTGGAGGCTGGGGACATCGGTTGGAGGCTAGGGCTGCTGGGTGGAGGCTGGGGACATCGGTTGGAGGTTGGGTCTGCTGGATGGAGGCTGGAGACATCGAGTGGAGGTTGGGTCTGCTGGGTGGAGGCTGGGGACATCGGGTGGAGGTTGGGTCTGCTGGATGGAGGCTGGGGACATCGGGTGGAGGTTGGGTCTGCTGGGTGGAGGCTGGGGACATCGGATAGAGGTTAAGGCTGTTGGGTGGAGCCTCGGGACATCGGATGGAGGTTGGGGCTGCTAGGTGGAAGCTGGGACATCGGGTGGAGGTTGGGTCTGCTGGGTGGAGGCTGGAGACATCGGTTGAGGCTAGGGCTGCTGGGTGGAGGCTGGGGACATCGGTTGGAGGTTGGGTCTGCTGGGTGGAGGCTGGGGACATCGGTTGGAGGTTGGGTCTGCTGGGTGGAGGCTGGAGACATCGGTTGAGGCTAGGGCTGCTGGGTGGAGGCTGGGGACATCGGGTGGAGGTTGGGTCTGCTGGTGGAGGCTGGGGACATCGGTTGGAGGTTGGGTCTGCTGGGTGGAAGCTGGGACATCGGAGGGAGGTTGGGTCTGCTGGGTGGAAGCTGGGACATCGGGTGGAGGTTGGGGTTGTTGGGTGGAAGCTGGGACATCGGATGGAGGTTGGGGCTACTGGGTGGAGGCTGGGACATCGGGTGGAGGTTGGGTCTGCTGGATGGAGGCTGGGACATCGGGTGGAGGTTGGGGCTACTGGGTGGAAGCTTGGACATCGGGTGGAGGTTGGGGCTACGGATGGAGGTTGGGGCTACTGGATGGAGGCTGGGACATCGGGTGGAGGTTGGGTCTGCTGGATGGAGGCTGGGACATCGGGTGGAGGTTGGGTCTGCTGGGTGGAGGCTGGGGACATCGGATAGAGGTTAAGGCTGTTGGGTGGAGCCTCGGGACATCGGATGGAGGTTGGGGCTGCTGGGTGGAGGCTGGAGACATTGGGTGGAGGTTGGGGCACTGGGTGGAAGCCGGGACATCGGATGGAGGTTGGGGTTGCTGGGTGGAAGCTGGGACATCGGGTGGAGGTTGGGGTTGCTGGGTGGAAGCTGGGACATCGGGTGGAGGTTGGGGCTACTGGGTGGAAGCTTGGACATCGGGTGGAGGTTGGGGCTACTGGATGGAGGCTGGGGACATCGGGTGGAGGTTGGGTCTGCTGGATGGAGGCTGGGGACATCGGGTGGAGGTTGGGGTTGCTGGGTGGAAGCTGGGACATCGGATGGAGGTTGGGGCTACTGGGTGGAGGCTGGGGACATCGGGTGGAGGTTGTGGCTACTGGGTGGAGGCTGGGGACATCGGGTGGAGGTTGGGTCTGCTGGGTGGAGGCTGGGGACATCGGGTGGAGGTTGGGTCTGCTGGGTGGAGGCTGGGGACATCGGGTGGAGGTTGGGTCTGCTGGGTGGAGGCTGGGGACATCGGGTGGAGGTTGGGTCTGCTGGGTGGAGGCTGGGGACATCGGGTGGAGGTTGGTAGCGTCGCTGGCGAACGACCGATATAATTACTCTGCTGATAATTTTCTTTTTCTATTTTGCTTCATAATTTACCGTTTTATTCCTGTCGTTTTTTTTTTATGAATAATTGTTGGTCGTCTTGAGAGGGACCACCACAGTCTGTCCGCCCACACACAGGTGTAGCAGTGCATATGAGGGAAGGTGAAGGAGCAATATAAAGTTTATGTTAGAAGTAATCTTATCTTTAGTTCGTCCTCCGTGCTTGGCGGCCCGTGGGCTGCGATGGGACCCACCAGTCTGGGAGTTTCATTAGAAATTCTCTACCTCAGAATTCAAGTGAGGAAATCTTATACATGTGTGTCTCGTATAAGAGCGGACGACCCTTGCTTGGCTTAATGGCACAGTGGTCGTCGATAGATAGGAAACCCGAGAACAAAGACGTTCATTAGCTCAAGGTAGGATTTTTGCTCTGATATGTGAAGGTATTGCACGAGTCGAGTATCGTAATGTTATGGTGTACAGAGTATGGCTAGTATTGCACGAGTCGAGTATCGTAATGTTATGGTGTACAGAGTATGGCTAGTATTGCACGAGTCGAGTATCGTAATATTATGGTGTACAGAGTATGGCTAGTATTGCACGAGTCGAGTATCGTATTATTATGGTGTACAGAGTATGGCTAGTATTGCACGAGTCGAGTATCGTAATATTATGGTGTACAGAGTATGGCTAGTATTGCACGAGTCGAGTATCGTAATGTTATGGTGTACAGAGTATGGCTAGTATTGTGCGAGTCGAGTATCGTAATGTTATGGTGTATAGAGTATGGCTAGTATTGTGCGAGTCGAGTATCGTAATATTAGGGTATACAAAGTATGGCCAGTATCGTGGAGGTGAGGTATCGTCAGCGCGGGCGTGATAATAATTGGTGCAGCACAGTGAG
>NC_092271.1:11557595-11590095 GCF_036320965.1 Panulirus ornatus | reverse complement strand
AGCAGCTGCAACATGAGAGAGAATGGGTTGTCGGCTGGAGAGAAGTGATGCCCGAGAATGAGACTGACGACTTCTGACACCACTCTGGTGTATAGAAATGTGGAGGAAATACCAGCTACCAGGAATGATAATAGCACCTATACAGTGCCTCCAGCTTTGAGGAGGAAGCAAGTTTTGTGACGTTGACTATGTGGCGGTTTTCAGGTGAGAATGACGGATACAGTGATGGCCAACACGTTTGTGTTATTTTCATTACAAGGTTGAATTAAAGTGCTTTGAAATTGTTCAAAGGGGAAACTAGTGACATCTAGAAAGTGCTATAAGTGGAAGTTTTGTTATAGAATAAGTGAATGTTACTACGTGGATGATTTCCCATTCACAGATGCCGCACGGGTTCGATTTCAGAGAGGAGATATGTTCAGCGTGAGAAGAGACCGAATGTTTAAGTGAGGAGGAGAGTGAAAGTGACTTGCGTGTCGTGTAGAGTCGTCAGCGTAATAGTGAAGAAGGATAGAAGATGGAGAGAACATCATTTATGGAGCGTAGAGAGTAAGCGAGTGGAGAGAACACTGAGGAACACCACTGTTGATAGGACAAGAGGTGGGAGGCCTCTCCATCAGCGACCTATACATCGTATTGACTCGAGAGGAAGCTCTGTACTGGACATGAGAGAGAGAGAGAGAGAGAGAGAGAGAGAGAGAGAGAGAGAGAGAGAGAGAGAGAGAGAGAGAGAGAGAAGCAGAAGAGCCAAAGGAAGGAAGTTCAGAAAGCGAAGGCTTGTGCCATACTCTCAAATGCTCTGGAAATGTAGAAGGTCACGACACAAGGATTCCCCGTAATCCCTGAGGGAGGTGGACCAGAGGTGAGTCACATAGGAGAGATCTCCAGCACAACTCACACCACGGAAGCCGGATTGATGATGATCAAAAAAAAAAGGAAATGGGATATTAGGAATGAGATGAGAGTTAGTAAGTATGAAGGACATTGGAAAAAAAAAGAAATGAGAACAATGAACCGAAAGATGGAAGGGTTAGAAGTCTCCTTTCTCCGTGTTGGGCTGCACCAAGGCATGAGGCGGCAGAGAGAAATGGTGTCATACATGAAGCAGGACGTGCGGTGAACGCCACGCGCTAACCCTACCATTTGGGCAAAATCTTTACGTAGATACTTGTAGGAATTTTCTCCACTCCATCATACATCTTCCCTGTTCACACCACACACGCACACACAGACACCCGCTCAGCACACCAAAGCTCACCCGCCTAATTCAAATGTATCCGTCTCTCCCCTCACATGCACCTCTCTCTCCCCTCACATGTACCCGTCTCTCCCCTCACACGTACCTGTCTCTCCCCTTACTTGTATCTGTCTGTCTCCACGCCAACATCCCTCGCCAGGTATACCTCCCCTGACTGCCTCGGGTTATGGAACTTATTTTTTCTTCAGCGCAAATCCAGCCTTCACCAACTGCCAGACTTGTGAGAAATTAGAGCACTGCCGTTTGATCTTGTGTTCTGGCGAGTGTAGTAGGAGTAGGACTGCGGTAGGTACGAACGTTGTGTATGGGTCTGGTGTATCGGTGCCAGCGTGTGGTTGTGTGTCATGTTGTCTCTCACATGTCCGTCTTTCTCTCTGGAAGTCCTTGATTGATTTTGATTACGTGTCTACGTCGACAGTACAAGGAGAGTGTTCTCCATTCACAGGGGCGTCCCCCCATCTTTTACACTCGGTTTATGAACGTTCAGCATCATGACACAACAGTAGTCTTGCCCTTGCTCTGGAGGCAGATCTTTGGTGCTGATTGGCAGACAGTTCACCTTCCGGTGTTGTGGTAAGAGGCTGCGTCTTGTGTGGAAACCCCCTCTCCCTCGCACAGGCAAGCGACCACGGCGTACCGTCTTACCAGGAAGACGGATCGTCTTCTGTCTAGTGTGTCGGTCATACTGGGGTCTTCGTCGCCTTCACCAGTTTGATGTTTCTTCATTACCGGGTTGTAGCTTTTTGAGTACGACGCTGCGACCGTGCGACACGACGGCATCATCCCTGAACACGACGGTACGACCTTGCAACACGACGGTACGACCTTGCAGCACGATGCTACGACCTTGCAGCACGACGGTATGACCTTGCAGCAAGACGCTACGACCTTGCAGCACGACGGTACGACTTTGCAGCACGACGCTACGACCTTGCAGCACGACGGTACGACCTTGCAGCACGACGGTACGACCTTGCAGCACGACGGTGCGACCTTGCAGCACGACGGTACGACCTTGCAGCACGACGCTACGACCTTGCAGCACGACGCTACGACCTTGCAGCACGACGCTACGACCTTGCAGCACGACGGTACGACCTTGCAGCACGACGGTACGACCTTGCAGCACAACGGTGCGACCTTGCAGCACGACGGTACGACCTTGCAGCACGACGGTACGACCTTGCAGCACGACGGTGCGACCTTGCAGCACGACGGTACGACCTTGCAGCACGACGGTACGACCTTGCAGCACGACGCAACGACCTTGCAGCACGACGGTACGACCTTGCAGCACGACGCAACGACCTTGCAGCACGACGCTACGACCTTGCAGCACGACGCTACGACCTTGCAGCACGACGGTACGACCTTGCAGCACGACGGTGCGACCTTGCAGCACGACGGTACGACCTTGCAGCACGACGCTACGACCTTGCAGCACGACGCTACGACCTTGCAGCACGAAGCTACGACCTTGCAGCACGACGCTACGACCTTGCAGCACGACGCTACGACCTTGCAGCACGACGCTACGACCTTGCAGCACGACGCAACGACCTTGCAGCACTTCATATTGTGACACCACGTCATACCCCGAGCTTGCTACTCACCCTGAGGCTTGTGATGTTGCCACTTGATTGCTGTTGTCATCCCTTGGCTTGGTGACGTGTTACCTTGGATGTTGACGTCGTAACGTGGTCTTTGTGACGTGGTTCATGAACTTGTGACGTAGTGTGACGCAGTCCTCTAATCATTGGTCTTTTGACGTCATTCTCAGCGATGTCGTCATCACCTCTCCTTCAACGTCACTGTGGTACGTGACATCATTCTTTAGGTTTTGTCGTCACGACAGTGTGGCTAGTGACATCACCACAGTGTGGCTGATGACATTACAGTGTGGCTAGTGTCATCACCACAGTGTGGCTAGTGTCATCACCACAGTGTGGCTAGTGTCATCACCACAGTGTGACCATTGACATCACCACAGTGTGACTAGTGTCATCACCACAGTGTGGCTAGTGTCATCACCACAGTGTGGCTAGTGTCATCACCACAGTGTGGCTAGTGTCATCACCACAGTGTGGCTAGTGTCATCACCACAGTGTGACTAGTGACATCACCACAGTGTAACTAGTGACATTACAGTTTGGCTAGTGACATCACCACATTGTGGCTAGTGACATCACCACAGTGTGGCTAGTGACATCACCACATTGTGGCTAGTGACATCACCACAGTGTGGCTAGTGTCATCACCACAGTGTGACTAGTGACATCACCACAGTGTAACTAGCGACATTACAGCGTGGCTAGTGACATCACCACATTGTGGCTAGTGACATCACCACAGTGTGACTAGTGACATCACCACAGTGTAACTAGTGACATTACAGTGTGGCTAGTGACATCACCACAGTGTGGCTAGTGTCATCACCACAGTGTGGCTAGTGTCATCACCACAGTGTGGCTAATGACATCACCACAGTGTGGCTAGTGTCATCACCACAGTGTGGCTAGTGACATCTCAGTGTGGCTAGTGATATCATCACAGTGTGGCTAGTGACATCACCACAGTGTGGCTAGTGTCATCACCACAGTGTGACTAGTGACATCACCACAGTGTAACTAGTGACATTACGGTGTGGCTAGTGACATCACCACATTGTGGCTAGTGACATCACCACAGTGTGGCTAGTGACATCACCACATTGTGGCTAGTGACATTACCACAGTGTGGCTAGTGTCATCACCACAGTGTGACTAGTGACATCACCACAGTGTAACTAGCGACATTACAGCGTGGCTAGTGACATGACCACATTGTGGCTAGTGACATCACCACAGTGTGACTAGTGACATCACCACAGTGTAACTAGTGACATTACAGTGTGGCTAGTGACATCACCACAGTGTGGCTAGTGTCATCACCACAGTGTGGCTAGTGTCATCACCACAGTGTGGCTAATGACATCACCACAGTGTGGCTAGTGTCATCACCACAGTGTGGCTAGTGACATCTCAGTGTGGCTAGTGATATCATCACAGTGTGGCTAGTGACATCACCACAGTGTGGCTAGTGACATCACCACAGTGTGACTAGTGACATCACCACAGTGTTACTAGTGACATCACCACAGTATTACTAGTGACATCACCACAGTGTTACTAGTGACATCACGGTGTGGCTAGTGTCATCACCACAGTGTTACTAGTGACATCACAGTGTGGCTAGTGACATCACCACATTGTGGCTAGTGTCATCACCACAGTGTGGCTAATGACATCACCACAGTGTTACTAGTGATATCACGGTGTGGCTAGTGTCATGTGTCATCACCACAGTGTGACTAGTGTCATCACCACATTGTGGCTAGTGACATCACCACAGTATTACTAGTGACATCACGGTGTGGCTAGTGTCATCTGTCATCACCACAGTGTGGCTAGTGTCATCACCACAGTGTGACTAGTGTCATCACCACAGTGTTACTAGTGTCATCACCACAGTGTTACTAGTGATATCACGGTGTGGCTAGTGTCATGTGTCATCACCACAGTGTGACTAGTGTCATCACCACAGTGTGACTAGTGTCATCACCACAGTGTGACTAGTGTCATCACCACAGTGTGGCTAGTGTCATCACCACAGTGTGACTAGTGTCATCACCATATTGTGGCTAGTGTCATCACCACAGTGTGACTAGTGTCATCACCACAGTGTGACTAGTGTCATCACCACATTGTGGCTAGTGTCATCACCACAGTGTGGCTAGTGTCATCACCACAGTGTGGCTAGTGTCATCACCACATTGTGGCTAGTGTCATCATCATATTGTGGCTAGTGTCATCACCACAGTGTGGCTAGTGTCATCACAACAGTGTGGCTAGTGTCATCAGCACAGTGTGACTAGTGTCATCACCACATTGTGGCTAGTGTCATCACCACAGTGTGACTAGTGTCATCACCATATTGTGGCTAGTGTCATCATCATATTGTGGCTAGTGTCATCACCACATTGTGGCTAGTGTCATCACCACAGTGTGGCTAGTGTCATCACCACATTGTGGCTAGTGTCATCATCATATTGTGGCTAGTGTCATCACCACAGTGTGACTAGTGTCATCACCATAGTGTGACTAGTGTCATCACCACAGTGTGACTAGTGTCATCACCATATTGTGGCTAGTGTCATCACCATATTGTGGCTAGTGATATCGCCACAGTGTGACTAGTGTCATCACCACAGTGTGACTAGTGTCATCACCATATTGTGGCTAGTGATATCGTCATATTGTGGCTAGTGTCATCACCACAGTGTGACTAGTGTCATCACCATATTGTGGCTAGTGTCATCACCATATTGTGGCTAGTGATATCCCCACAGTGTGGCTAGTGACATCAACACACTTTTGTTTGTCTGTCAACTCCTCATAGCTAGGGTTCTGGATTCCAGTTTTGCATCGAGTGTAGAACCCCTTCATGGACTCGCCTGGAACCCTTTCAAAGACTCACCTGGAACTCCCTCGTAAACTTGCCTAGAACTCCCTCATGCACTCGTATGGAACCGTCCATGTACTCTTCTGAAACCTCCACTTGCACTTATGCATTTGCCTGGAACGCTTTCATGTACTCAACTGCATCCCCCTGGTGCACTCTCCTGGAAACACCCTCCTGCTCCCGCCTGAAATCCCCTTATACACTCACGTGGAACCTCCTCATGCACTCACGTGGGAACCCGTCATGCACTCACCTGAGCCCCCACCCCCCCCTCTTTCATCCACTCAGAGCCCCGTCATGCTCTCACCTGACTGGAAATCGTTAATATCCTTAACTCCTGGAAATTCCAGGAGCACTGAGTTGCTGGAACCCTCAAATGCACAGAAGTACCTGGAACTCTGTGTGCGTCTGGAAACTGGAATTGACCTCAGTCTCGGCTAACTTGAATTCGCTTTCCTGCAGAATGCAAGCATTTTTATTCGTTTGCTGTTTCATGAAGCTGGTCGAGTACTTTGCTCAGTTTCATGAAGCTGGTCGAGTAGTTTGTTCAGTTTCATGAAGCTGGTCAAGTAGTTTGTTCAGTTTCATGAAGCTGGTCGAGTAGTTAGTTCAGTTTCAGGAAGCTGGTCGAGTAGTTTGTTCAGTTTCATGGAGCTAGTCGAGTAATTCGTTCAGTTTCATGAAGCTTGTCGAGTAGTTTGTTCAGTTTCATGAAGCTGGTCGAACAGTTTGTTCAGTTTCATGAAGCTGGTCAAGTAGTTTGTTCAGTTTCATGAAACTGGTCGAATAGTTTACTCAGTTTCATGAAGCTGATCGAGTAGTTAGTTCAGTTTCATGAAGCTGGTCGAATAGTTTACTCAGTTTCATGAAGCTGGTCGAGTAGTTTGCTCAGCTTCATGAAGCCGGTCGAGTAGTTTACTCAGTTTCATGAAGCCGGTCGAGTAGTTTGCTCAGTTTCATGAAGCTGGTCGAGTAGTTAGTTCAGTTTCATGAAGCTGGTCGAGTAGTTTGCTCAGCTTCATGAAGCTGATCGAGTAGTTTGCTTAGTTTCATGAAGCTGGTCGAATAGATAGTTCAGTTTTATGAAGCTGGTCGAGTAGTTAGTTCAGTTTCATGAAGCTGGTAGGGTAGTTTGTTCAGTTTCATGAAGCTGGTCGAGTAGTTTGCTCGGTTTCATGAAGCTGGTCGAGCAGTTTGTTCAGTTTCATGAAGCTGGTCGAGTAGATAGTTCAGTTTTATGAAGCTGGTCGAGTAGTTAGTTCAGTTTCATGAAGCTGGTCGAATAGTTTACTCAGTTTCATGAAGCTGGTCGAGTAGTTTGTTCAGTTTCAAGAAGCTGGTCGAATAGTTTACTCATTTTCATGAAGCTGGTCGAGTAGTTTGTTCAGTTTCATGAAGCTGGTCGAGCAGTTTGCTCAGCTTCATGAAGTTGGTCGAGCGTTTTGCTCAGTTTCATGAAGCTGATCGAGTAGTTAGTTCAGTTTCATGAAGCTGGTCGAGTAGTTTGCTCAGCTTCATGAAGATGATCGAGTAGTTTGGTCAGCTTCATGAAGCTGGTCGAGTAGTTAGTTCAGTTTCATGAAGCTGGTCGAGTAGTTTGCTCAGTTTCATGAAGCTGGTCGAGTAGTTTGTTTAGTTTCATGAAGCTGGTCGAGTAGTTAGTTCAGTTTCATGAAGCTGGTCGAGTAGTTTGCTCAGCTTCATGAAGATGATCGAGTAGTTTGGTCAGCTTCATGAAGCTGGTCGAGTAGTTTGTTCAGTTTCATGAAGCTGGTCGGGTAGTTTGCTCAGTTTCATGAAACTGGTCAAGCAGTTTGCTCAGTTTCATGAAGCTGGTCGAGTAGTTAGTTCAGTTTCATGAAGCTGGTCGAGTAGTTTGCTCAGTTTTATGAAGCTGGTCGAGTAGTTAGTTCAGTTTCATGAAGCTGGTCGAGTAGTTTGCTCAGCTTCATGAAGCCGGTCGAGTAGGTTGCTCAGTTTCATGAAGCCGGTCGAGTAGTTTGCTCAGTTTCATGAAGCTGGTCGAGTAGTTAGTTTAGTTTCATGAAGCTTGTCGAGTAGTTTTCTCAGCTTCATGAAGCCGGTCGAGTAGCTTTCTCAGTTTCATGAAGCTGGTCGAGTACTTTGTTCAGTTTCATGAAGCTGGTCGAGCAGTTTGCTCAGTTTCATGAAGCTGGTGGAGTAGTTTGCTCAGTTTCATGAAGCTGGTCGAGCAATTTTCTCAGTTTCATGAAGCTGGTCGAGCAGTTTGCTCAGTTTCATGAACCTGGTTGAGTAGTTTGCTCGGTTCCATGAAGCTGGTCCAGCAGTTTTCTCAGTTTCATGAAGCTGGTCGAGCAATTTTCTCAGTTTCATGAAGCTGGTCGAGCAGTTTTCTCAGTTTCATAAAGCTGGTCGAGCAGTTTTCTCAGTTTCATGAAGCTGGTCGAGTAGTTTGCTCAGCTTCATGAAGCTGGTCGAGTAGATTGCTCAGTTTCATGAAGCTGGTCGAGCAGTTTTCTCAGTTTCATGAAATTTTTCAAGCAACAAAATAGAAAAGGAAAACCCCCAACTTAATTGTGTCATTCTTGCCTTGGTGGCTGTAAATTGGCTCTTCCTGCGTGTCACGTATGCGTGTCACGTAGTCCTCCTCCTGGTGTCAGATAGACGTCAGGGTTAACCGAAATCCTTAATCATATTAGCCATTAGTGGATTAACCTGTTCCAGTCTGACAGTATGATATGCAGTATCCCTCACCTCTGCCATGACGCCAGGTCCTACAACACACACGGAACACTGTTTGTCTGTCGTGTCAGTGTAATTATCCTGTAGTCCTCATGTGTCTGTGTCACGTCGTGTTACATAAGTCCCTCTCCCGCCTTGTTAATGTATGTCTCCCGCTGTGACAGCTAATGCCTCTCTCCCGTCATGCCAGCTAATGCCTCTCTCGCGTCATGCCTCTACCCCGTCGTGCCAACCGATGCGTCTCTCCCGTCGTCCCAGACACCTTCAGCTCATACAACACTGTCTCACCAAATGCAACTTGTCGTCTCGTTGATTACGTTTTTCTGGTCTGAATAATTAAATCTTTTCCAACGACTCTGCGAGTGCAACGTTTCTGTGGTCGGAATCAATGCGTCTTTTTTCCGTGGTCACGTAATGCGTCATTGTCGCAGTCCCATCCATTACAGCGTTCCAATAGCCCAGGGAAATATATTTTGGTTTTCTGTAGTAAGCCTTGCCAATTCAATCTTTTTCCAGTTCACACGATCATCCAGTGGTCCTAGTTCATCAGTCTTCTCCCTCGTGGTCCCATTTCTTACTGCTGTCCTCTATGATCCGAACTTGTACAGAAGACCTCTGTGGTTCCAGCACACGTGACTGTCTTCCATGACTCTACCTCATACAGATGTCTTACGGGATCCCACCGCTTCGTACAGCAGTCCTCCATGATCCAGACTCATACAACTGTCCTACATGGACCCAACTCGTACAACTGTTTGCAGTGGTCCCAGCCTATATAACTCTCTTGTGTGGCCCCAGTTCCGAGTTTTCCCATGATTACAGATCATGAAACTTTCTCGTACGTCCAACTCGTACATGTCTTCCATGAAATCGGATCCCACAACTTCCAAGTGGTCCATGTTCAAGCAATTTTCACGCTGTAGCACTTCGTAAAACTTCTCCATGCCCCAGTGGCAAACTTCCTCATGGCCCCCATTGAAGATATCTTCGTGGCCCCATTCCAGACTTTCCAGGCATTATTCTCTTGGTCTCGAATCACACGCCACGCGTCTGTGGTGCCCCTCTGGTCCCTGGGGTTTCCTCATCCCCATAAATGATTCCTTGATGGATGTACTTGCCCAATGGAAATACATTGCGATTGTACTGTTGATATTAACGTTAACAACAGTGCCCAGCACAACACCTTAACAGCCCCTAGAACTGAACCAAAGGCAACCACGTCTCCACTGAAGAAACGAAGGCCGTAGTTTTGTACATAAGTCTTGCTTACAGTCGTGTATTATCCCTTAGTGCCTGATTAGGCCTTATCCCCCCTTCAGGTCTGCACATTGGTCTTGGACACAAGGCATTTGGCTTTCCTGCATCTGAACTCTGCAATATCCGTACGACTTTTATTCTTCTCAATGTGACCTAAGCCTTCACTGCCTGGTCGTCACCTTTATCAGCTACACAACACAGGCTAACGCAAACGATACGGGAAAGAGCATGCAAGATTATCCTTGATCCTTAACTCACTAGCCCTCCCGACTTTCTCCAATCATCACTTGCACCTCATTTGACAGTTCCGCTAAACTGTGCTGCACCATCCTCGCCACCGTTACCTTCCTCCACTAGAGATCCCTCGTCCCTGAGTTGATTATCATTATTATTATTATTATTATTATTGTTATCATTATTATCATTATTATTATTATCATAATTATTAGTTATCATTATTATAATTATTATTGTAATTATTATAATTATCATTATTATCATTAATATTATTATTATTGTTTTTGTTACTAGAATCGAAAAAAAAATTTTCGTTGACAGGGTACCAGTTAATATACCTGTCAGCCCAGCTTTATCTCCGATGGTGCCTTATTAAAGCTGAGTCAGCTACCTCGTCTGCGGAAATGATTACCACCTTCCCATACTCTCTAACCTCAAGGGTTTCTCCTGTAGTTTGTGAGGTGGGACTTTCTCTTGGTACACCGTTATGGTACCGGTGAAGTTGTGCCTCCTTCTGGTACCCCCATCTTCATGCTTGGGAAGTGGTGCCTCCTTGTGGTACCCCCATCTTCATGCTTAGGAAGTGGTGCCTCCTTGTGGTACCCCCATCTTCATGCTTAGGAAGTGGTGCCTCCTTGTGGTACCCCCATCTTCATGCTTGGGAAATGGTGCCTCCTTGTGGTACCCCCATCTTCATGCTTAGGAAGTGGTGCCTCCTTGTGGTAACTCCATCTTCATGCTTGGGAAGTGGTGCCTCCTTGTGGTACCCCCATCTTTATGCTTAAGAAATGGTGCCTCCTTGTGGTAACTCCATCTTCATGCTTGGGAAGTGGTGCCTCCTTGTGGTACCCCCATCTTCATGCTTGGGAAGTGGTGCCTCTTTGTGGTACCCCCATCTTCATGCTTGGGAAGTGGTGCCTCCTTGTGATACCCCCATCTTCATGCTTAGGAAGTGGTGCCTCCTTGTGGTACCCCCATCTTCATGCTTGGGAAGTGGTGCCTCCTTGTGGTACCCCCATCTTCATGCTTAGGAAGTGGTACCTCCTTGTGGTACCCCCATCTTCATGCTTAGGAAGTGGTGCCTCCTTGTGGTACCCCCATCTTCATGCTTAGGAAGTGGTGCCTCCTTGTGGTGACCCCATCTTCATGCTTAGGAAGTGGTGCCTCCTTGTGGTACCCCCATCTTCATGCTTAGGAAGTGGTGCCTCCTTATGGTGACCCCATCTTCATGCTTAGGAAGTGGTGCCTCCTTGTGGTACCCCCATCTTCATGCTTGGGAAGTGGTGCCTCCTTGTGGTGACCCCATCTTCATGCTTAGGAAGTGGTGCCTCCTTGTGGTACCCCCACTTTCATGCTTGGGAAGTGGTGCCTCCTTGTGGTACCCCCATCTTCATGCTTGGGAAGTGGTGCCTCCTTGTGGTACCCCCATCTTCATGCTTAGGAAGTGGTGCCTCCTTGTGGTGACCCACATCTTCATGCTTAGGAAGTGGTGCCTCCTTGTGGTGACCTTATCTTCATGCTTAGGAAGTGGTGCCTCCTTGTGGCATCCCCATCTTCATGCTTGGGAAGTGGTGCCTCCTTGTGGTACCCCATCTTCATGCTTGGGAAGTGGTGCCTCCTTGTGGTACCCCCATCTTCATGCTTGGGAAGTGGTGCCTCCTTGTGGTACCCCCATCTTCATGCTTTGGAAGTGGTGCCTCCTTATGGTACCCCCATCTTCATGCTTGGGAAGTGGTGCCTCCTTGTGGTACCCCCATCTTCATGCTTTGGAAGTGGTGCCTCCTTGTGGTACCCCATCTTGCCTAAGTCTTCTGTGAACGCTTTTGTCTTCTTACGTCCAGGGACACTTGGTTATTCCTTTTTAATTGTATATGGTTGTTCATGCACAAACCTATGCCTCTGTGTGTGTGTGTGTGTGTGTGTGTGTGTGTGTATGTGTGTGTGTGTGTGTGTGTGTGTGTGTGTGTGTGTGTGTGTGTGTGAGAGTGTGAGTGTAGAGATTGGATAGCACTCATAGAGGAATGTCAATCAATGACCACTCTACCAAAGCTTTGAAAAATTCTAGTTTGAGTGATGTACCGTATGTATGTCTTATGTATGTATTATTATTATTATTATTATTATTATTATTATTATTATTATTATTATCATTATTATTATTGTTGTTGTTTTTGGTGTTATTATTGCATTATTGGCGTATGAAATATATAGTGGTAGGGTAAAGATATTTTTGTTTTGATTAATGCATTTGTCAGCATAGATTAATATCAGTAATACAGGTGGTAATCTCTCCTGGAAGTTTTTATATTGGCAAAGTTGGGGAAGGTCGTGTGGCTCAGACCAGGTGCACGGATCAGTGCCGCTGGAATAAGCCTCCACCAGTTGTATCAGTATCCTCTTAGTGGAGTGGAGGAGTGTGTTCCAGGCTCGGGAGTTAGCCAACTTGGCATTCACACCAGCAGAGTCAGTCAGTCAGTCACCCGCCGCACCTCCTGTGACCACCCCACCTACGGTCAACTCTACGGCCTCTCCCACCCAGATTTCATTTACTCGATCGAATCTGTTTCTTCCTTGTATTGTTTTTCTGTTTAATTCCCGTTAGATTTCTGTTATCGTTTCCTTAATTCAAAGAATCTATATGTAATGTTGTCTCTGTGATGCCAAACAGGATTTTTTTTTCTTGTATCTCTCTTGTGATATGCGTTTCTTTTATTAATGAGACAGATTTTCCAGCGTCAGAACACAGTCGTTGGTCAGATTGTAGCTACTTTAATTTGTGCCTTGTGCTCTGTCAATGTTAAAGTGTTTATTTCATGAGGATTCATCAACACGTTACATTCTTTTTTCTTTAGTATGTTGTTCTAGTTATGCAGGGGACGAAGATATTCCCCTCATCTGATAACTCTCTTCTGCCCTGCAGGTACTTCCCGCGCCTGCTGCCGGAGTCCCGCACCCCACTCGCTGTCGTCTCCATGATGGAAAGTCTCGGCATGATCAACAAGTTCAGACTCAGCCGTGAATCCCTAGCCAGGTCAGTGTCTCCCTCCTTCCTCTTCAGTTGCATGAGGTCGTCATGCGTCACCGAGAATGGTGTGGGATATCCCCAGGGGTTGTGCGAGACCTTGGCTGGGATATTTCCTATAAGTTTAACCAAGGTCATCGAGTAAGCTAGCATAAGAAAGAATTGGTTTACGGTGCACCGGTAAGTTTGAAAACACACACACACACACACACACACACACGATCTCCCACTTGCGTAATATATGTACGACCTCAGTCGTGTATTTTCAGCATAATGGCTGCAAATTCAATAAGTCGTTATTCATTATTTATTTATTTATTTATTTATTCATTTATTCATTTATGTATTACACTGTATTCATTGAAGATGACACACCAAGGAAGGAAGAGGAAAAACAGAACCTTAGGGGGGTTTGTCCTTGGGAGCCGTAGGGTATGGTGAGGGAGTGAAGTGTTGTGATGGAGTGAGAGTGATGATGGAGCAAGGGTGGTGATGGAGTGAGGGTACTGAGAGAGCACAGATGATGGGGATGGAGTGAAAGTGGTAATGAAGCCAGGATGATGTCGGAGTAGGATTGGTGGTGGCTCAAGGATATTGATGAAGTCAAAATGGTGATGAAGTGAGGGAGTAAGATTGTCATTGGAGCGAGTGGTGATGATGGAGTCATGGTGGTGACGGAGCGGGAGTGGTGATCGAATCAGCTAGGTGATAGAATCATTATCCCAAAATTTCCAAACAATTGATCCCTGGAAATTACAGTTTTTCACAGGAAATAAATTTGTTTGCAGTTTTGTGGTCATACATAAAAAGTGAAGAAATCATGAGAGACCATACAATTGTGGAAACACGAGGACCACAGATCAGGTCTCCCACATCACGAATACAGACACCAGGAATATCAGAGGAAGGGAGAGCAGGGATGAGGTTATATATACCACAGAAGACGGTCTGGTGGCTAACAGTTGAGAATTTTAAGAGTTTAGTGGGTGCAAAAGGTCATCACACACTCCTGATTTTATGAAAGCCATACTGATCACACTTAAAAAGATGATGAATATCATGTAGTGTTGGCATATAGGATACAGAGAATGAAAGAGGGAGAAGGCACCGGGAAATGGAGCGCAACCGCTCCTGTAGTAGACAACTTATAGTGTTAGGAACTATTGATACTCACGTGTCCTTTTGAATAAAGCACCAAAAGTAACTATGGAAAAATGTAAACTATTCTATCAAGAAGAAAGACTCTATTAAAAATTTGTTGAATTACATCTTGCAATCGAGATAACATAAATATATTCACCTTGATGCAAGAAGCAACGAGATAATTCATATATTCTTAAAAATGACGAGTTCAGCTGCAATTAAATCAATTGAAGGCAGAGAATTCATTGATACCCATAAGGAAGAAAGAATCCTGGAAATCTAAAATCTGAAAAAGTGTCTGGAGAAAATTTTCTGTAGTCATGTGACCATGTGACTTGATGTTCCTCAATCCCTGGTTTTGTCAGGACTTCATAGTCTTTGGGACTTCATAAAGGAGCACACACTTCTCACTTCCGAACCCCAACTTGACAGCTGCCTGTCAAACCTTTTTTTTACAATCTTTATGACGAAGTCTGCAGTCAAAGACTTAAGTCCACACCAAGGCCAGAGCTTTACTGAAACAAGAAAGGGTTAAAGAGACAAGCAGGAAGAAAAATCTACAGAAGAGATTTTGCAGGAACGGGGACTAGCTATTTTTTAAAAAGTATTAGATCATGACCATCAGGAAATACATCTGAGGGTTAAAAAGGGAAAGAAACAGCTTGCAAGTACAATATTACATAGCGGGGGCACACTTGAAGTCACTTCACAAGAGCAAAGAGTGAAGTAATGTCAACATAAAAAGGAAAGAGCCAACTTTGTGGTGCAGAATGAGTTAAGGTTTAAGGTCAGATTGACAGTTGATAACATTGATTTCCTTTGGTCTCTCTCTCTCTCTCTCTCTCTCTCTCTCTCTCTCTCTCTCTCTCTCTCTCTCTCTCTCTCTCTCTCTCTCTCTCTCTCTCTCTCTCTCTAAGTATACAGAGCTAGAACCTCCCCAGATGTGAGAGCATTACTCCATTCAAGAATGAATTGATCCAAGGTTAATCAGAGAACTGTTCAGAAGGGAAGAATTTGCAGCACCTGACCAGAACTCCCAGTTCCAAAGAGGCAGATTTAGTTAGTTGTGCAATATAGGGCATCAAGCTTCAGATGTCCAAAAGAGGTTATAACAAATTTGTTTGTTCATCATAGCTTTTAGAGGATAGAAAATATTGAAGTATTTTGAAATAGATTGCACAGTTGCTATATGTTGAATCCTCTTGACTTTCTTCATGAACCCTCTTCAAATATTTTTGATGTTTTGGTGAGATATGTGTAAGGAAAAGCTGAGCTGCTGTGTTCTTGGTAAAAGTGATAGTATGTGGGTGTGAAAGTAAGAGGGTTGGCTGTAGGTGTCATGTGATCCAGACGAGCCCTTAGCGAGGTCAGCTGCTGCCAGCAGGGCTCCCGGGGCGCCAGGGTCCACCTTGTTAGCTGTCGAGGAAGGGTGGGGCTTAGGGATATGTCCATTCCTCCACAAGGCTGCCATCCACAATCTTCCCCCTCCTTGATTTTGCTGAATTTATTTCAAAATTTGTAAATAAACAAAATAAGATATGGTCTCTTATGTAGGGGAATTAGTTGTACACCATCCCTTGTGTAGATGACCCAGACACTTGAAGTGATGCTAATCTAAGCCCATCTGTTGTTGAGTTTATTGCACTGTCATGTCATCGTCCACTGCACTAATCATGTCACTGTCCATTGCGATAGCAGCTACAGTTGAAGTTCCAAATGTTCTGTGGTTGTTTCCCATCCTGATCATGGATGTCAATTATGATGCGAGTGATGAGTGATAGGCTGTGGTTGTGTGGTGGTGAGTGACTGAGTTAGTGATGTTGAGTGATCCTGGCTGAGGTAGTGATGGTAAGTAACCTTTATTGATGAGGCATAAGTGATGATGAGTGACCTTGGCTAAGGAAATGTGGATGTTCGACAATGACTGTGGCAGGAATTGTGATGGTGAATGTTGGTGTGTGATGATGAGTGACAGTAACAGAAATAAAGGAAGTGATATTTAAGGTTAAGCTGGAAGCATAGTCTAACATTAGGGTGTCAGACAGGGTTTGTGTGAATATTATGTGGTTAATCCATTAATGTTGTTGCTTGCTTTGAACCTGCTGCCCACCCTCCATCATCAACCATCACACCCACTCTCCATAAGTCAGCCCACCCATATATCCTTTACTACTCCACTAGTTGCACCCAAGGAGTCGAACATTCCTCTTAGACACTTGGCTGCAATTGACCAGTCCATCAACTACAGCCATCACCATTGACCAGTCCACTCACCCAACCACTCCCTTGTGTTGACTGCTTACTTCACCCACTCTTCTCTTAAGAAATTCACTTGCACCACCCACCCACTGTCAACTTCTGCGGCTAACCTACTCAGTCACCACTGATCGCCACATTCTTCTACCTATCCACTGTTAACGACCAGACCTACACCCACCCACCATCGAACAAAGCAGTGACCATACTTAGCAACCCAGCAATAGCTGCTTCACCTTCACATAGCTGACCAGTCTACCTATGAACTAGTGAGATATCCACCCATAGACGGTCAATATGCACTCATCTCTGATAGGCACTAAACCCACAGTCTGCTAAGTCTCTTCTGTATTTCTCATCAAAACAGCCTGTTCATCATTCTTTGGTCGACATCTCCACCCACCCACCCATCGCTCACCATCGGCAACTCACCCATTCTCCATCAACCAGAGCCAAAAGCCTAGTGGATCTAAGTTTAAAGCATGCCATAAAATTTACTCTTGGCACACCAACTTAATTATGTACCTTTGGAACAACAACCTTGATGGGTCTTTCCTCACTTATTCGGCTTAAAAGTGTGTGCCTGAACCTGTAGGAGGAAAGGGTATTGCAATATGGTCATAATGAGAACTTGGTACCTGATGTTTGTTAACTAAGTTTGTGATTAGTTTTCAGTTTGTTATTGATTGCCAGTGCTTGTTACTAATTGCCAGACTTTGATGTTACTAAGTTCTTACGTCTGTTGTTAATCAGGGATCAGATTTTTCTTACTATTCACTTACCAGAAGTTGTATCGGCTTTCAGAGCTGACTTTTACTGAGTGATTGTCAAAGACCTATGCAATCTGAAAATTATAATGTTTCTAGCATTTGTTAGCCAGTCATCAAAATATGTAAATGATCAGTCATCAGAGCCTGTTGCTGGATTTGTTATCAACCATCAGAGACTGTTGCTGGTCTTGTTAGAAATGCCTGTTGCTGCTTGGTCATCAATGTTTGTTGTAGGTCAGTTGCCGGTCTTTTGTTAATGCTGGTCAGATGTGCAAAGTCTTTTAGTTTTTAGGATTTGGGGGTCAGATGTCTCATACCTCTTATTCACCAAAGTCTGCTTTTAGACTCATATTGCTATATAGTTTTTGGAAGTCTTGTGCTAGTCAGGTGTGAGCTCTTGTTTGATGGTCAAGTGTAAGAAAGCCAGATATAGTCACTGCTCTGTTGTTGGTCAATTGCCAGATTTTCATTCATTAGGTGTTAAGTTTCTGTTTTCGGTAAGGTGTCGGGAGTTTGCTGTTTAGTGTCTGAATTGTGGTATGGAGCTAGTGAGTAATTCTTTCTCCTGGGTAAGCTCCCCAACATTATGTGGCTGCCTAGTTTACACTAATGTTTGAACTGCATCTGGCAATACCCATGACAGTTATTGAATGCAAAGGTTATCAGACAGTTAGAGATCACTTGGTCCTGCAGATCCTGGAAGAGATAAGAAACAGATTGAACCATTTGTATGTCTTCCAATACTTATCAAACTGCTTTGATAAGTGAATCATTCCATATGTTAACAATCCAGATGAAGAAGTACTTAGTGTCATTTGAATTACAATGTTTATCCATGAGTTTGTATCCATCACTCTAAGAGGAATCAATGAATCTAGCCTTGAGCTCGTTATGGTGAGATTATCTAGGCACTTCTTAACTTCTTTTCTCATAGGATTTGTTTCTCCTACGGGAATCATCTCCGTATCTTACCATTGTACTCTCAAGTTTGTCTGTGTGTCTTCTCAAGTAGGATAGCAAAAACTGAACACAACATTCAAGGTGGGAACACACAAAAGAACTGTAAAGAGTAAGGATAATTTTCCTAGACTTAAATGTGAGAGCCCTACCTGTGAATCCAACAATTTTCTTCCCCTTTTTACCACTTCTGTGTACTACTTATTTGGCTTTAGGTCAGCAGAGATTATTGCACCTTTCTCCTCATTTACATTTTGGAGCTCATCAAAACTGATATTCAAGCTTGCCCTCTCATTTTTACTGCTGATATGTAAAGATATGCACTTATCAATATGAGATTTCATTTGTCACCGTGAGCCCTGTCCATCAGTTTGTCTATGTCAGTTTAAAGCTTTAGACATTCAGTTTATGTTGTAGCTTCATTTGCTAGCTTTGTATACCATGCAAATTTTGATAGCTTGTACTGCAGCCCACTATTAGTATCGTCAACGTTTGTGAGAAGAAAATTTGTCTCAAGACTGGTCCCTGTGACACACCACTTATGTCTAACCATTCTTATGTTTGACCATAGTTATTACTTTGTTTGTAGGCTATCAGCTGATTTCCCAACCATCGAAGTACTACTCCATGTGACGACTTTTGTTAATGACCTTTGATGTTTAACTTTATTTTTTTTTATAATGCTTTTTGAAAATCTAAGTAAATGACATCAAGTGCTTCCATCGAACTTATTGAAAATTTCATAAAAGTAATAAAACAAGATTTGTCAGATATGAATGACTTCAATGAAAACAATACTGGTGTTCCTCTAAATTATTGCAGATTTTTCCAAATGATGGTTTCCATAAGTTTGCCAGCTACAGACAGAAAACTCATTTGATAATAATTTCTAGGCAGGGCCATATTACCATTTTTGAATATCATTGTATATTGGCAAATTTCCAGTCGTTTGGAACTTTCCTTTAAAAAGTGATTTAATGAAAAGAGCAGTTAGCTCCTTCAGTGTCCTTGGATAAAACTTATTTGGGTCTGATACTGTCTTCACTTTGAATTCTATTAGTATCACTGGTATGCACATATCCTCATCTTTTATGTCAGAATCTTGTAGCACAATGGCATTAGATTCAGGACATGAGTTGTGCCAACAGTTGTAGATACAATTGCATGAATAGAATTTAGGATCTTTGCCATGACTTTGTTGTTTTGAATAGTCACCATTATCTATAATTAATGGAACAGTTGACTAGGTATTGACTGTTGCTTCTAACACAACTGTAAAACTCCTTAGGGTTTCTTTTTGCTATTTTCAGATATACATATAAGCTTTATACTGGTGGTTGAATTGATGTATTCGTCTCAGTTTTTTTTCATAAATTGGTGATTTTTAGACAACAGGCATTTCTTTATGTTGAACAATGTGATCATGAACATTTGGGTCTAAAATCTAGTATTTTTGTGCAACTTTCATGTTCAGCCACATTAGAGGCAGTTGAAAGTAATTTGTCAGTGGTTACTCTTACCACACTTTTTTTCAACTTCATTATTATTATTGAGACATTTTTAGCTAAGGTATACTTATTATGTTTTTGTTGTGAGTAGGTTTTGAGATGGTATGAACATGGAGAAAGAATAGATAAAAGGATATTTGAGTAGTTGAGATAAAGAGGAAAACCAAACCTAAAACAGGACAGTGCATATGTATCTTTAGATTGCTGAAATATAAGTAGATATGTGCATGATTTTTTATTGCATATGATGAGTTGTGCACAAGCTACCTTGCTATATGAAAAGAAAGGTAATAGAAAATATATTCATTCTATTGAAGTGTAACATGTTTACATCTTATTTACCAGGTTTACGCTAATGGTAAGAAAAGGTTATCGTGATCCTCCATACCACAATTGGTTGCATGCTTTTTCTGTAACCCACTTCGCCTTCTTGCTCCTGGATAACCTGTGCCTCACAGAGACAAATTCCCTCACTCACCTTGAGGCTCTAGCACTTATCGTCTCCTCTATGTGTCATGATTTAGACCATCGGGGTACAACAAACTCTTTCCAGGTGGGTCACTTTCTATGTACATGAATATGTCATAGTGGCAAAATATTGATTTGATAGGTGTTTTGTTGAAATAACATTTGCTTTATGATGATATATTTCAACATGAAATTTTTTGACTTATCAATTGTTTGATAATAGAATTCCTGCTTGGGAGGAAATTTTCATATTTTTCACCCTTAGTCTTGCTGGTAGATTTACAAGACAGCATAGAAAATATAATCAAGAGTTGGAAATGTCTAGATGGGAGTATAATACATAAAAAAGTCTGTCAGTTTTTTAGGTTTTGATTTGCTCTGATAATACATAGCTTTGATCACAAGAAAAGGCATGGGATCATTTTCAGTGATACTTTGTGTGAAAGCTGATTATGCTGTTACCCTGGACTTTTCAAACTTCTACCCAAGGGCAATGCTCACATTTGCTGAAGTTGGAAGTGACTTTACAAATATGAAGTCTTAGCAGATTTAAGGATAATGTGTTGTAATATTACCAAACACTCCATATATTTTTGTTTTTGTAGATTTTACTTTTCACTTTAAGTATATAGTTTTTGAATATTTGTTTATTAAGTATATGCAAATAGATACATAGTTGAAGTGTAAGTTACATATTTTTGTATCTTTTATCATAAACAGGTAGCAAGCAATTCTGTTTTGGCATCCCTCTACTCTTCTGAAGGGTCTGTAATGGAGCGACACCATCTCGCCCAGGCCATGTGTATACTAAATACAGATGACTGCAACTTCCTGGAGAATCTCAGTAGAGAAGAATATACTCAATTCCTTGACCTGATGCGAGATATCATTCTAGGTAAGTGATTTTACCAAGGAGAGGGATTAATTTATTTTGAAGTCCTTTGAAAGGTCAATATAACCCAGATTTTGAGCTGTGGGGCCCTGTTGTGGGCTCAGAATCTCATTCAACAATCTAAGAGACAACAGTTGAGTATGTGTCCAGACTTGATGATCAAGAGAAGAATCACAGGCTTCTTGAAATGTTGTCTTGGTAACTACCCTTTAGGCACTGTTTTTTGTTTGGAGGTCCAACTGTTGTAAGCCTAATAGTATGATGGGTTGTAGTTTAGCTCATTTTTTATGCAGAGGTCATATCACACTGATATGGGTCCCTACTTCTAAAGTAGCCTGATCATCCATTACTCCTACAGTTAGAGGATATGGCCTTAAAAGATACAGAGATATTCTCACCGCTACATATTGATAAAGCACAAGACATATGTAGCTAACCAGTTAAAGAATAAAACACTGCTGAAATAGATACAAAGACTCTCAGACCCATTCACCTTTGATGGCTTTACCAAGATTCAATCCCTTTATAGGAAGCAGGCTCCTTATTTCCTCCAGTAAACTTGCTTGGGTAGGGTTGGGACCACTTGTTTAAGGAGTGAGCTCTAGCTTACCCCACATGGGAGAATCTAGTGAATTGACTTTAGTGCACGGTATGATGTACCGTGAGAAGTGAAAAGAGAATATCTTAAGATTGAACTCTGAAAGAGTGCAGGCCGTTTAAGTAGGAACAGAATTCTGAAATGTACCTGATGGCACTCGGGAGTCTCTAGTTTTCCCACCCACTAGTAGACATTAGCTTCATCTTTTAAGTGAACCAAACATTTAGCTGGCATAAACTTCATGGCAATGATGGAGTTTACTAATTATTCAAGTTAAAAGTTAGAACATGAACTTTAGGAAAGGGATTATACATAAAAGTAGATGGCTACAGAGAAAAAATGAAAAAACAATAAAACATGAATTCTAGTTCAGTAACTGTATTAATGGTAGATAGTATCAGTAACTGTATTAATGGTAGATAGTATAGAAATTTCATAGTAAATACTTAATCTTACAGTTAGACATCCAGAATAGTTGTACAAAAACCTTGTAAAACAAAAAAGTGAGAGGATTCATCTCAAGTAGGTAGACCCAGAGAAGAATTGAAACATTGTCACAATACTGATAAGAAAATGTTGTAAATGCCTGTGTGACTTACATTGTTGACTGACAATGAGCCAGGGAAAGCCTTTTGATACATACAGCATAGGAGCCTGTCCATGCAAGAAAGGAGGGTTTACCCCTCACGAGAGGCCAGATGAGCTTATCTGTCTAAATAATGTGAGCTTTGAACTCTGTATCTCATACTCACAGGGCAGTTCCAGCCAAGAAAGAAATGTTGATATAATCTGTTTAACAGCTTTGTATTCTGTACAACATTTCACTCTAGTGTTCTCTAATTTATCAAAAAAAAAGAAGTCTGATAATATCATTTATCCCACCAGCGACGGACTTGGCTCATCACCTTCGCATTGTGTCAGAACTTCGTGAGGTTGCTGAAAGTGGCTATGACCCCCAAAACCAAAGACATCATGAACTCCTCATCTGTTTGCTTATGACTGCTGCAGACTTATCTGATCAGACCAAGGTAAGACATACTGAAGAAGTGTTTGGAGTAATTTGTATGTGATAAAGAGAGAAGTAAAGCAAAGAAAGTGGAGGTATAAGAGCAGGAGGTTGAGATCATAATGGAAAAGAGAAATAGTAAATGAAATTTTTATCATAGTTTCACTTATGAATAAATAGAAGGAAAAGCTGAATGGGTTAAAGTGGTACTTGTATAGAAAATAGAAGGAAAAGCAGAAATGGGTTAAAATGGTGTATATTCTGTGTCTTTAAAAGTTAATTATATTTCTGCACTGGCTTTATTACTATTTACTGTGATGTGGTTTTTTAAACAACTTTCTTGCAGGATTGGCAGTCTTCAAAGCATGTTGCAGAGCTCATCTACAAAGAGTTCTTTACTCAAGGAGATCTGGAGAAAGCAATGGGCAACATGCCCTTGGAGATGATGGATCGAGAGAAGGCATTCATTCCAGAACTTCAGCTGCAGTTCTTAGACGATGTGGCTATTCCTGTCTATGAGTAAGCTCAGTTTTTTCATTAATGATCAATTTGTATGAAGAGTTTCTGCATAGCATAATTTTCAATGTTGTATATATGCTGCATAATATGAATCTATAATGCATGAACTGTGTCGTTAGTTTCAGGCGAAGTAAAATGCAGAACTTTCACACTTCAGTCTTACATCCATCAGCAGGATTCTAATATCAAAGACTAACTGGAATGAGCATCTATATATTTTGGTGTCAGAAACCCATAGTAGTGCCTAAAATATGTGCTAAGTTTGCAGACAGTCAACCATCTCACACCTTTTGTTTGATATGCTTTTCTCATTTATATAACACATTCTTTCTTCTCTCAGTGAGTAAGTACATGTATGACACAAGAGCTCAGTGACTACTATCCTGTCATGTTCTTGATAATTCTTCTGAGATATATAGTTGATTACTAATTGGATGCTTTCAGTAAATTTTCAGTTTTATTTTTAGCTGTAACACTAAAATATTCATAAAGGTAAAGCTATTGAATAAGTCAGATAGCATTCGGCATGTGCCATGCTACAGTGAATGTAGGGAAAAGCTTTCATCGAAAATAGATAGCAAAGTCATGTATGATATACAATGTATTGGCTTTATTCGTAGCTACATATGTAAAGCACTGCATGTACAGTTTCCACAGAAAAACTTATTTGCCTACCCATATGTTTTCAAAGGCAATTTCACACTTACATATAAGTCTTTGTCATCTCTCTTTTGGCCTTTGATCTGGACATGGAGATGTCAAGGTTCATAAAGTATTCTAGTTCCATGTTTCAGGTTCATTGGGTCTTGATCTGATTGAATTGAGGTGCTGATGAGATGTTGGAAGAAGCAGCTGCCTGATCATGTGTTGTAAATGCAGAGCATTTCAAAAAATTTCATGTATACCCACATTTTCTTAATTCTGAGCTAGAATTCAGGCTTTCTGCTCCTTAGAGAGGTAAGAGCCAATTATTTGAAGTGCAGGTGGAAGAAATATAGAACTAAGAGGTAAGATTCCAAACATGAAGTGGCAACCAGGAGAGTACAGAAAGTCACCCTTCCTTAAAGATACACTGAGGCAGGTTACTGGTGCTCACACCAGCAGAAATACTAGTCTCAAAAATTGCCCTGAGAGCATCATATGCTTGTACCTGCAATAAACCTTAACCATGTATTGCCTTTGAAAATATATGGGTGATGGACAATCCTTTTTTGTGGACTCTGTATCATTGCTTTGCCTACATGTACTGATGTGGATTTTTGGCTGTTGACCATTGCCTTTTTGTAGAGTCCCATGGAAGCTGAAGATGAAGATGAATATAATAAAATACCTGATACAGATATTGTGGAAGACTATGTTGATAACCTTCAGCTTCAGGCAACATTGTAAGAACCTCCTGATCTTGTTTTTTCATTGGTTAATCCTCTGGTACCTTACCTCCAGTGGACCAAAACTGGTTCCAGGAGTGCTTGGCATGTTGGGCAATGGCTAGTCAGCAGTTTTTTTTTATTAGGTCCCAAAGTAGGTTTCAATTTGCAGAGTTACTTGAAATTTTAGAAATGGATAAAGTAGCTTATGCTCATGGGTTATCACCATTTTGATTTCTCAGAAAATCATGAGACTTGGGTCTTATGTTCACTAACAAAGACAGTGGAATCTGGCTGGTTTTGAAAAGAAAATAGTCTTACAAATTAGTAATTGTAGGAAGGTTGAGCTTCCACTTAGCATTTTGTGTGAGAGTGGTTCATGGTTACTCTTACATGGTGAGGAGCACCTGTCTAATGACATGTTGGACATTAGTCCACAGGGAGCCAAATTGGTTTGCCCTGTTCTCAGACTTGCTTTCCTCACTCTGTTCCATGGAGTAAGTCTTTGACTTGAACAAAGCATTCATAAAAGTGAGAAAATTAGTTTTCTTGTACAACATTTGCAACAGAGGGTTTGATTCACTGAGAGAAAAGTATATACTTTTCTTAACCTACCAAATCAATTTGTGTAGAAAAAGCTTTTTAGTCCACTGTTGTCCAGATCTTCATAGGCCAAGAAATATATTTCCCTTTGGATGAAGAAACTGGTTCTCCTTTCACAATCAGAGCTGTTTGATAGGGTTTAATATTAGGCTGGTAGCATCTACCTTGGTTTTGTCAGAAACCTCTTGTTAGATGAATTTAGGAACTCAGATCTTGACATTTAATACAGTTTTGTTCATTGATGCTTCTTCAACATCTGGTTGTACTTCCTTTTGTATCTTTTCCTATACCAATATCAGAAAATACTTGGGTAAGTCATGAAGGGTAGGTCCTCTATTTACTATTAGGTTTTTCTCCAAGTCCTTATTTCTTGTGAGTGTGCTCTAAGATAACTCATAGGGCATCTCCTCATGGTTAAGGAAATTTAGGGTTTAAAGGATGAAAATCACTTTCTATTGTAGGCATAACTATATTAAACAACTTATTTTCCTTTCCCTTCCTGCCCCTTTTCCATATCTAAAACACATTTTTAGATTTCTCACAGAAAACAAGCCTAAGGCTCAGAAACTAGCAGTCAGCTTCTGAATGAGGATGGATGGTTGCTTGGCACAAACTTGCCTTTCCACTTTGACATCACATACCTGGATGAGTTGCAGTATGTTTGTTGAGTCCTGTGACCTACTATGTTTTATGATGGTTGAAAGGAGGAATCCTTTTGAAAGGTAAAAGTGTGTTTTAAACCCTTCACTGAACAAATGCTCTCAGTTGCTCACAGGGTTCTTCCTATGGTAGAGAAATGGCTTTTCATCCTTTGAAACTTACAATAAGTGCTACTTACTTTTTTTTCAGAATTGTAGCAAAATTGTTCCCTGATGCACAAGAGCCTTACAACAACATTAAAGCTAATAGACGAAATTGGTCAAGACTACGAGATGTTTACAAAAGAAGGAAACCAGAGTCTACAAGTTCGCTAGAAGTGTTTGAAGATGATTCACTAGAGGAAGAATTAGAAAAAGAGGAGACTTGAAAATTTTGAGTACACTTCTAATGATGACTTTTCTTCTCATACTGGTATCTACGGAATAGACTAAAATATATCTTCAGAATATGAAAGATCATAGCAAAAGTTTCCAGATCTTATATCATTATTTGATGGAAATATGGATATGCTACAGGTGACAAAGGTAAGAGCAGTTTTGCTCTAAAGGTTGTGCTTTGTTGTGGAGTTGTATTAGGAAGGAAACTCAAACTTTTAATACATTGTTTCTTTTATGAATACATATTTTCACATCATACATGTTTTGGTATGCAGTTATGAATACTAGGAAGTACTTGATGCGTTTGTGCTACAAGGAATTCATGATTCTACTTCATAGGTTTTTACAGTGGGTTTGCACTATTGTCAGAAATTTGGAGTAAAAAGGTTGCATTACTGCTTTTATGAAAATTAGTACTGTGATAGTACCACTGGACA
Source organism: Panulirus ornatus (assembly GCF_036320965.1). Classification (NCBI taxonomy): domain Eukaryota; kingdom Metazoa; phylum Arthropoda; class Malacostraca; order Decapoda; family Palinuridae; genus Panulirus; species Panulirus ornatus. Next base: position 11,563,536 of record NC_092271.1, on the reverse strand, counting down.
TTATAAAATGTACTTGAGGAAAAGTGTACTGTCAAACCAGAATTTGTATATTGTGCTATGTAAAGAGCCAAACCTTCTGTGCATTCACAGATTTTCTGTAGCTTACAGAAGGTTTTACTTTTCATTTTCAGCATTAGATTGAAAACAGATATGGAAGCATACACCATGACAGCATATTGCAGCACTTTCTCCAGATTAGAAGTTCCCTTTTTGTAAACTTCAGTTAGGTTCTTTTCCCAGCCACTTCATAGTAACCTGTTGAAACTTTCTGTGCCCATGGGTGTCATGAATTCCTCTGGTCGTCATTTAGGGTTATTCCTTAAGGAAGAACCCGAACAGCAGGGTAAAAAAAGAATTTGAAATGCACCCTAGTTTAGTAAAAAAAAAGAATGAAAGACAGAAATAAGAAATTTGCAGTGCATTGCAATTAAAACTGTTACAAGTAAAGGATGATGATATTATCTGATAATCAAAAATCAGATGATACGCAACAAAGTTCTATTTATTTAAGTTAAAAAAAACATTGAAAAACTTACAGTACAATTGTTTTTCTGTGTTAAACACTCACAATACTTAGTTATATTTTATGGTAAGGAACATCATGTATATGCTTCCTATAGCAATAATTTTACATTAGATTAACTGATTTATGTAAAACACCTTAAAGAAGATCTTACCAATTGTAAATGAATGAATATTGATTGGTTGACATGGGTAATGGCTTCATCAATGGTTCACCAGCAAATTGATTTCTTTAATCATCTTCCTAAACAAAGGACATAATTAAGGCCCTCTTCATTCCACAGGTGCTTTTTTTTTGATTAACTTTATCTTTACAATACAAAATAACCCAAACTCTCACTTTCTCACACAACATTGGAGACAAATATGTAAATCTTACTGTGAAGATATGGAGGATGTATATATATATACATTTTCAGTTTCCCCACCCAAGTTTGATTAGGCTCATGCTTTCTAGAGGCGTATGTAGGTGCTGTACATCATTTGTAATAATGATTAACCTGCATGAAAATCCTCAGACATTTTTATTTAAACCATAAATCACCATGCTGTGAATGCATTACACACACAATTTGGGAAAGAGCTAAGGATGTACATATACATCTTTAAGATTCCTGCCCACATTTGAATAGGCTTATGCTTTCTAGAAACGTGTAGATGTCATATTTCATCCACTATCATAATTATCCTGCAGAAAGATCTAAAGCCTTTCAGCTACCTGTAGATAACTATTTCCTGTACTTTACAGATAGGTAATTACAAATAAGTTATTAATTACATGATAATATATAGTGGATGTGCATTTACAGGTAGCTACAGAAAATATATAGGAGTGAGGTACAAAGAAAATGAATGAGGGAAAAACAGCCTGGAAGAAGAGAGTATATTGCAGAGAGGACCTAGGATGGAGTGAAAATGATGATAAAAAAAGCCTTCAGATTGTATAGCTTGGTGAAAGTTATAATGATAATAAAACACTTATGAAAATCAAACCATAACAAACAATCACGAAAATTTAAAGGTGCAGGAAGTAAGCACTCTGATCTGACCATGTTTTCCTTCATTTTGAGATTAGTGCACATGTCTACAGCACAAAATGAATAAAAATAAAGAATTCTTGCACAGGTAATGGTGCTCAAGATGTATAGAGTTATTTTCATAAAGTGGGATCCAAAAAATCAACAAGTCCCATAGAAACCTATAGTCAGGGCAGTGAGTGTGGCACATACGTAAACAAGATGTAGGGAGATATTTAAACTGAGGGTACTTTAGCATGTTCTGTGGCTATATGATAAACTTTGTAAGTAATAGAGGAAAATTATCTTTAGTTAGTGTTATAAGAAAATTTCATTTTGACATTCTTTTTATCATCTGAGGTAGCTAAAGCCCTTGAACTCTATAGTGAATATTAACGCAGGTTCCTCATTTTGACAGTCACCAACAATTTGAATTGAAAGGAATACTTTATTGGCATCTAGAGATCCATTATGTCTAAGTCATTTATAATCAGGACTGGAAAAATATATAAGGAGGAAGGTACAGCCTAAGTGTGCATACCACTGTTTAGTGGCTACTTGGTGATTGTCTTTGGAGTGCTGATTATCTTGATAATGATTCACTGGATTTTGAAATGCCAGCATAGAGAAAAGTTCTTTGCCAGTGGTGATAGCAAAGATAGATGAGTTTGCTAGACATCAGCAAACACGCTTTAGGCCAGGAACATTCAGTGCACCAAACTTAAATGTCTGTACAACAAGAATATGGTAGATTTATCAAATGTTCCCTTTTCTAACTTGAGATTTTGTGGTCAGTACCTGAAACGTGTTAGTTATCAAATAATGAAAATCTTAATATGAACGTTTTTTCTTATTTTTCTAATATAAGGCCATAAAGTTTTCTTATCTGACACTAATAGTCCTTGGAAACATTAGTGAAAATAGTGCTTTTCAAATATCTTATTGAAAGTAATTCATGACTGTGAAAATGTGCATATAAGTAACCTGGATGATTCAGAACTACTTCAAAAGCCAAAATTACTTCAAAAGTATGATTCTTGCTTTAAGAGCAAATTATAGCTTCAAAATAGATTATGTCATATATAAACTCTCAGAGGTGGAGGGAACGAGGAGAAGTGGGAGACCAAATTGGAGGTGGAAAGATTGAGTGAAAAAGATTTTTAGTGATTGGGGCCTGAACATGCAGGAGGGTGAAAGGCGTGCAAGGAATAGAGTGAACTGGAACAACGTGGTATACTGCGGTCGACGTGCTGTCAGTGGATTGAACCAGGGCATGTGAAGCGTCTGGGGTAAACCATGGAAAGTTCTGTGGGGCCTGGATGTGGAGAGGGAGCTGTGGTTTCGGTGCATTATTACATGACAGCTAGAGACTGAGTGTGAACGAATGTGGCCTTTGTTGTCTTTTCCTAGCACTACCTCGCACGCATGAGGGGGTAGGGGGTTGTTATTTCGTGTGTGGCGAGGTGGCAATGGGAATGAATAATGGCAGACTATGAATTATGTACATGTGTATATATGTATATGTCTGTATGTGTATATATATGTATACGTTGAGATGTATAGGTATTTATATTTGCGTGTGTGGACATGTATGTATATACATGTGTATGCGGGTGGGTTGGGCCATTCTTTCGTCTGTTTCCTTGTGCAACCTTGCTAACGTGGGAGACAGCAACAAAGCAAAATAAATAAATAAATAAATAAACTGCAACCCATAGACCTGCATTGGGTTAGTTATCCTGACAACCATGGCTGTTAGTCTCCTAGTGTTCCTCATTTCCAGAGTCTTAGGGTCACCAGGATATCTTCAGTCTTTTTGATTTTGCCCTCTTACTCTTCTCATGGTGTTTGACAGGCTTGAATGGAAGGAATAAAAAAGGTACATGGTTACATGTTAAAACAAGTGTGTATTATAGTTCACTTTATTAGATGATGTAAATTAGTGATAATTTCCTTTTATATCTTTTTACACAAAACACACATTCCAGATACTGAAGTCAAAAACTTACATTTATTATGATGAAATAGAAAATTAGCCACAATCTAATTCATATATATTGGTTGTGCAATGTGATATCTGCATGTTTGCCATTTTGTTTGCCATCCATAGTACCATACATCCAGGTTTCAGCCATGTCTGGTCATCAGTTCATGGACGAAGGGAGGTATTGCTTCTGTGGAGGAAAGGAAAATTTTTTGAAGGCTGTAGAGCCAAGTTCCTTAATGCAGGAGAATGTAATAGATTTTTTGGAACTACAGTTGCTATTCATGGTGAAAAGGTTGGATGATAACACTAAAATATCTTCTGAATTTTTCATAATACCTACATCCTCTAGGTCCCCATAAATCCTCGTGGCTTTCATCCTTAAAGGGCTATTCTTACAAGTTTATCCATTAATTTTTTTTGGAAATTTTTTAAGTACTGTATCATGTAAAAAGCTTGTATTGTAAGATAAGTTCTGGTACTTCATTTAGATAAGTCTTAATGTATACGTATCTATTTTAGAAATCAGTGTTATTCAGTGATTTCCTTACATATCCTGTTGGAATGCACTTGCTTTAAATGTGAAGATCTGATATTGGTGCTGATCAAACAGCTGTTTACATTGGTTGATGTATTCTTAAGGAGTGTCAGCTCACATCAGTCTTTTCCTGCCTTTGTGTAGATATTCAGCTGACTTACTGTACATTAACAAGCCATAGAGGTATCTTCTTTTGCCAGGTAGTAGGAAAAAATCATGCTCTTTTTAGTACATGAATTACTATCATTGTAAGTGACCCCAAGGAAGTTATTTAGATTGTTGCTTGGATTTAGTGATGAGGTGTAACACTTATGCTATGTTTTTGAGGAAAATTATGAGTGTAATGAAAAATGTGAAAAACTGACTGACAGAGATTTTAGTTAGATTGCATAAGGAGGAGGAGGCTTGCACAGGAAAAGTCCCCACAAACCCATAAACCTTGCACTTGTAGAAGGAAGATATTACAAAAAACCAAGTAGTTTTCACTATGTAATTTTAGGGTGATGGAGAATTTTGGCAACAGATGATAGATAAGGCTTCAGTATTTCTAAAGAAAAGGAATGACTCCAATACCTTCCTACATGTGCCAGCCACTCATTGTCCTCATACTTGTTTGTAGTGTAATTATTTTTTCCTAAGTTGGAGGCTCCAGCTACAAACAGAAGTGCACATCAAGGCTGGGCCATAATTGAAGATACAAGGGAAAGTATTAACGAATTTTGGAGGAAGTGAAAAGGCTGTCTTTGATGTGCTGGGTCATAGTTATTAGGAAAGAAAGTCATCAGAGAATAAAGAATTCCAAAGCTTTGAGGTATAGGTAAAGACACAGTTATCACAGTTGCCTAACTTGAGATGCCAGTGGCTACACAATAATCATGTGATGCAGCAACTTGCCAAGTATTTTGTGGTCTAGCTAGTGGTAGGGCCATGCAAGCAGCCAGCTCTCATTAGGAAAAACTAAATTTATAGCTATAGAAGAAGGAAAGTGAACCAACATTGTGCATAGGACAAGCAGCTAAAGTTTTAAAGTTAGCTTGGGAGAGTTTATAAGTGAGACTGCTTTCAACTCAGCTGTCCAGTAAGGATACAGAGCTTGAACCAGCTGAAATGTAAAAGCAGCACTCTATACAGGGACAGATCAATCCTTTGTATAAAAGGAGCAGCTGTTCAGAAGTAAAGAAATTTCAACATCTAAACAGGACTCCTAGTTTCTTACAGGCAGACTTGGCAAATAGCCAATATTAGGCTTATAGAAAATGTTGGGCTTACAAGATAGAGTGGATGTTACAGTAATACCAAGTATGTTCACTGAGTCAAGAGGTAGAACTATGAATAGTGTAATATTTCTAAATATGTTAGTTTTATTCAATGCCAGTGTTGTGCCTTTGTATGGAATAAGAGTAGAGTGTGCAACTACATTCAAGATAAAGAAAGAAACAAATTCTTCTGTATTTTCCCCATGCTTGCCAACCGATCCCTCTCAATGAATTATAGTGCAAAAGGTGTATTGTCTCAAAATATATAAATGTTGTGTATCACCAACACTGCCTGCATTTGATATGAGGGTATGGTGTAAAACAAGCTCAGTAGAAAGAAACATCATCCCCACATCAGGAGCTGTCAGATACACCTTTCCCCACCTTTCTCATTTGGCAGTGGACCAGGCCAACACAAGGTAATGATATAACTTCTTGTGTATTTTATTTTACTTTTGAATCATTTCACAAAAGATTTTTTTGATGCTTTGATAGAGTTTCCAGACCAGGCCTGCCATATAAGGATGAGGAAAAAGTAATTCGTTTTTCTTTCCTCTAAGCAGTAGGTTAAAGCCTTAAGTTCAACTTGGCCAAAGCTGCACAACAACCTTTTGCAATAAACTAA
>NC_092271.1:11470095-11552595 GCF_036320965.1 Panulirus ornatus | reverse complement strand
CTGTTATCTATGGCCTATGCCTCGCATCAGTTTTTAATGTAAGTCTATTGATAATAATCTTGTACTTATTATTTACGATCAGGGAAAAAGCACATGATGTGAATATGCTGAGGTTATCACATTTTAGATATTTAGACACCTGATTTAGGTGCAGCTGATCGTTGGCTAAATAAGTATTTCCTCAGTGGTGATCATCAGAAATTACTTGTGAAAAATAACTAATCATATGAGTATCAGCACTGCATGATTATTTCTTATAAGAATTTTGATAAGATGTTTGGAATATAGTTTCTTGAAAATGTTTATATTCATCTGTTGTAATATGAATTTTAAGTTCCCTGTTATACAAGATTATATACAAATCAATCATGTACGCAAAAGAGCATGAAAATATTGTATTTAACTGTTCTTTAGTTTCTTAGGAAGAGACTTCTGTTTTTAATGTAGTTAAATGTGAAGTGCATACAAACTTATCTTACTGTCATTTTTGATATAATCAAGCATATTTGTTAAAATGATAGTTCTTGACTATGATATTTCAAAAATTCAATGACTGCTGTATGATAGAAAAAGGCACATCGGATATAAAAGTACTGTATTAGATGTGATTATAAGATAAGACTGTAATACTTTCATTGGTTTATTCTGTTTGTCAACAGAGATTTTGGAAACAGTCTGAATACAATGTTTGTGCAGTATAAGAATGGGGTAAACATTTGGCATGCGAAGAGAATGTGAAATTTAGATATTGGTACAGTACATAGTAGACTCTAAGGATCAAACTAGTTTTGACAATAACTGGTATCATGCAAAGCCAAGTACAATTAAACACAGTTCTACAAGAATACAATATTTGGGAAATCAGTGCCAAAGTTTGCAGGCTGTAGGTACACAACAAAAGAAAAAATTGATATCTGTAAGAGATGATAGCTGATATGAACACTGGTACATACATTAGTGATTATTACTGATGTGTTGCAGATATGTGTGACTGCCTTAGAAAGTGGAGATTTTAGAGATATTTGAAATTTTAGTAGATATGTATCATCTTAATCATTGTGCCCAATTTGATGTTTATTTTTAATTGTACTTTTATAATGGTCATTTATGGGTAGGGATATCATGAAATATCTTTTTATTGATTTTTCACATTAAATCTTAACTTGATATTGGTGAAATTGATTAAAAATGTTTAATCAACTTGGCTAAGAATACTTTGAAGAAGAGTGTTGATATTACAGTACAAGTAACAAGAGGGGAATTGTGTGGATATCTTTCTCAGAGGATAATTATGAAACGGCAGCATAAAAACATCTAATACCCAGCCATGCATAATTTGCATAATTATTGCATATTTGTTTTCATAATTTTGGATATAGTCAATAAACCTCTAGAAAATATACTATAGTACCATAGTTCTTGAATGGATTTGAGTAATTCAGAATCATACTGTTAATACCTATTAAATTTGTCATACAGTACATGGTTTTTCATCTGAAATAAGGTTGTGGAAAAGGTTATTGCATACAAAAAAACTGCAAAAGCATTTATTCAACGAAGATTTTTGACATTCATAATTCCTGGGTGTGAGATAGGTACTTGTTGAATTAATTTTTTTTCAATAATGTAAACTGATATGTATGTAAACATTGCATAAGTTGCCTGCAGTGAAGAAAAATAAAGTATGAATTTATATGAAGTCCTAGAAATATTTTTGTCTGCTTTAGTCTCAACAAAAGTATTCTTTACTTGATCCAACTAGGTATTTGTACAGTTCACCTATTTAGTAATGATAAAGAATTTAAACAAGCTGCAGCACAGTATTAGTTTCAGTTTACATACTGGTTACTTTTCCAATTCTTATATCGCATTCATCTTGAATGGATGACTTAAAATGAATACATCTTGGAATAGAATTATGAGGAATTCATTATCAACTCTATTGAAATATTGAAAGCCTGTTACAGGAAGTGAAGAGGTCTATCTTTTATCCAAATTTTCAAGATATTCAGTGACAAATATTGTTACATGAAATTGGTGTGCTAAATCATGACTAAAGAAAAAATTGAACCTGATCATGATGATTCTTTAATGTAAGAGTGAAATTTCGTAAGATTTTGTTCACAAAAATTCATGAAATGAATCCACTGAAAAAAGGATATGGTAACTAGTATATCCTTTTATGAATATCACCAAACTAATAGGTTCCTCAGTTATGAGAGTAACTTTGGTCATCATAGCAGCCAGCACATCATACTCATAAGAAGTGTGCCTGTAACGATAATGAATAACTATAGGGTGCTACTTTGTAATCCCTCTATGTTAATCAAGAATATTAGCATTAATTCACACATACAGTCACAGAATTAAGATTTTTGCATGGTTGCCTTACTTTTAATGATTTTAAAAGTTTAATGTGTATTAGTAGAGATGTATTCAATAATTTTTATTGAGGAATAGACTTCTCAAAGAAAACTTAATGAAATACAGTAACGTACTGAAACATAAAGAAACAATTGCTCAACTGCTAATAGAAGCATTGTGTATGTGGTCATTGTCAGCTGTGGGATGTGCATAATGGTATAGAATAAGGATGTCAAGAGGTTGTAAAGGACCATTGATTGAATGCTTGCAAGGTTTGAAAAGAATCTTAAAATGTTTAATCTAGTTTACCTATATTTTTCATACATTTTGCAGCAGGATAATGTTTGTTTATTCGTTATGTTATGCCATGTTATATGATCTATTGGTTAGGGTCTTAGGTTCTTCATTATACAGTAACAAAGTGTGAAAAATTCTTTTGCATCTAAAGACATAACTTTTTTCTTTTTGTACACTGCAATCATCTGGAAAACCTGTATATGACCTTTTGTGTGTAAAGCCATTATAGTGATAATCTTCTTAAACTGCTACATTCCTTGTATCAAGGAATGCCTTTACTATGTCACCTTAATATTATTTTTCTACAGATGGTCTTATGTCTTAAGATATAACTTTGCATATTCTTTGCATTAGAAATATGTCTTGCATGTCATTTCCTTTATTGTTTCTTTATAAAAAGAATTAGCTAAAGCTTGGTTAAATTTCTTTGTATTTCTCCTTGAATAGAAAATGTGATAGATATGTCAAGGTGCATTTTAAGGATAATAAGAATAAAACACTGAACGTGAAAAAATTTAATCCAAAATTCACACTATATTCCATAATTTATGGAAATATTGAGTCAGATGTGTGTAAACCGATTTTTCTTAAGAGAGGTGTATTGCACTATATAAATTGGTATGGAACTGTACTGATTCACAGAAACAATGTGAATTATTTTCAGCTATATGAATTGGACCAATCTAAGATATGATGTGACATTACTGTTGATGTGGTTTGCTTTGAGGATAATGTCATATACTTGGAAGCTATGTTTCACAGAGCTTTAAAAGGTAAGCTTTTGACTGCAAAATGTTGTGTACAATATCTCCTTTTTTCTGATTTTAAGCAGAAATTTGAAAATTTATTACTTGCATGTATAGTAATATGGCTTTCTTTTAACATGCTAGTAACTACTATTAGCATGAAAGTTCATTATTGAAGAGAAATTATGTAAATACTTTGAATAATAAAAGTATTATTTTGATATCTATCTATCTAATCTATCTATCTATCTATCTATCTATCTATATATATCTATATATATGAAGTCTGTTGGGGATGAGAGAGCTTGGGAAGTGAGTCAGTTGTTGTTCGCTGATGATACAGCGCTGGTGGCTGATTCAGGTGAGAAACTGCAGAAGCTGGTGACTGAGTTTGGTAAAGTGTGTGAAAGAAGAAAGTTAAGAGTAAATGTGAATAAGAGCAAGGTTATTAGGTACAGTAGGGTTGAGGGTCAAGTCAATTGGGAGGTGAGTTTGAATGGAGAAAAACTGGAGGAAGTGAAGTGTTTTAGATATCTGGGAGTGGATCTGGCAGTGGATGGAAACATGGAAGCAGAAGTGGATCATAGGGTGGGGGAGGGGGCGAAAATTCTGGGAGCCTTGAAGAATGTGTGGAAGTCGAGAACATTATCTCGGAAAGCAAAAATGGGTATGTTTGAAGGAATAGTAGTTCCAACAATGTTGTATGGTTGCGAGGCGTGGACTATGGATAGAGTTGTGCACAGGAGGATGGATGTGCTGGAAATGAGATGTTTGAGGACAATGTGTGGTGTGAGGTGGTTTGATCGAGTAAGTAACGTAAGGGTAAGAGAGATGTGTGGAAATAAAAAGAGCGTGGTTGAGAGAGCAGAAGAGGGTGTTTTGAAATGGTTTGGTCACATGGAGAGAATGAGTGAGGAAAGATTGACCAAGAGGATATATGTGTCGGAGGCAGAGGGAACGAGGAGAAGAGGGAGACCAAATTGGAGGTGGAAAGATGGAGTGAAAAAGATTTTGTGTGATCGGGGCCTGAACATGCAGGAGGGTGAAAGGAGGGCAAGGAATAGAGTGAATTGGAGCGATGTGGTATACCGGGGTTGACGTGCTGTCAGTAGATTGAATCAAGGCATGTGAAGCGTCTGGGGTAAACCATGGAAAGCTGTGTAGGTATGTATATTTGCGTGTGTGGACATATGTATATACATGTGTATGGGGGTGGGTTGGGCCATTTCTTTCGTCTGTTTCCTTGCGCTACCTCGCAAACGCGGGAGACAGCGACAAAGCAAAAAAATATATATATATATATATATATATATATATATATATATATATATATATATATATATATATTTTCTTTCTTTTAAACTATTCGCCATTTCCCGCGTTAGCGAGGTAGCGTTAAGAACAAAGGACTGGGCCTTTGTGGAATATCCTCACCTGGCCCCACTCTGTTCCTTCTTTTGGAAAATTAAAAAAAAAAAGAGAGCGGAGGATTTCCAGCCCCCCCGCTCCCTCCCCTTTTAGTCGCCTTCTACGACACGCAGGGAATACGTGGGAAGTATTCTTCATCCCCTATCCCCAGGGATAATACATATATATATATATATATATATATATGTGAATATTTTTAGCATGGAAAATAGATCAAAGAAGAGCCTTCATGGAGCCTATCTTTAGATTTTTCCAAGTGACATTTGCTGGAAATGGATCTCCCAGTGATTCCAAGGATTTTTTCCTTTGATTTCTTAAGGCTTTTTCTTTATCTGACTTCCATCTCTAGCATGTGTTTTAGCACATTTTAAAGAGTCAACCCAAAAATAGATCAAAGAAGAGCTTGCAGGAAGCCTGTTTTTAGATTTTTCCAAGTGACATCTGCTGGAAGTGGATCTTCCAATGATTCTAAGGATTTTTTCTTTGATTTCTGAAGGCTTTTTTTTTATTATTCTTTATCTCCAGCACTCTGTCCCTGGGGATAGGGGAGAAAGAATACTTCCCACGTATTCCCTGCATGTCGTAGAAGGCGACTAAAAGGGAGGGAGCAGGGGGCTGGAAATCTTCCCCTCTCCTTATTTTTTTTAATTTTCCAAAAGAAGGAACGGAGAAGGGGGCCAGGTGAGGATATTTCCTCAAAGGCCCAGTTCTCTGTTTTTAATGCTACCTCGCTAACACGGGAAATGGCAAATAGTTTGAAAGAAAGATATATATATATATATATATATATATATATATATATATATATATATATATATATATATATATATATATATATATATATTCTTTCTTTCTTTTAAACTATTTGCCATTTCCCGCGTTAGCGAGGTAGCGTTAAGAACAGAGGACTGGGCCTTTTTTGGAATATCCTCACCTGGCCCCCTCTGTTCCTTCTTTTGGAAAATTAAAAAAAAAAATGAGAGGGGAGGATTTCCAGCCCCCCGCTCCCTCCCTTTTAGTCGCCTTCTACGAACACGCAGGGAATACGTGGGAAGTATTCTTAATCCCCTATCCCCAGGTATATATATATATTTTTTTTTTTTTTGCCGGTCTCCCGTGTTTGCGAGGTAGCACAAGGAAACAGACGAAAGAAATGGCCCAACCCACCCCCATACACATGTATATACATACGTCCACACACGCAAATATACATACCTACACAGCTTTCCATGGTTTATCCCAGACGCTTCACATGCCCTGATTCAATCCACTGACAGCACGTCAACCCCGGTATACCACATCGATCCAGTTCACTCTATTCCTTGCCCTCCTTTCACCCTCCTGCATGTTCAGGCCCCGATCACACAAAATCTTTTTCACTCCATCTTTCCACCTCCAATTTGGTATCCCACTTCTCCTCGTTCCCTCCACCTCCGACACATATATCCTCTTGGTCAATCTTTCCTCACTCATTCTCTCCATGTGCCCAAACCATTTCAAAACACCCTCTTCTGCTCTCTCAACCACACTCTTTTTATTTCCACACATCTCTCTTACCCTTACGTTACTTACTCGATCAAACCACCTCACACCACACATTGTCCTCAAACATCTCATTTCCAGCACATCCATCCTCCTGCGCACAACTCTATCCATAGCCCACGCCTCGCAACCATACAACATTGTTGGAACCACTATTCCTTCAAACATACCCATTTTTGCTTTCCGAGATAATGTTCTCGACTTCCAAACATTCTTCAAGGCTCCCAGGATTTTCGCCCCCTCCTTCACCCTATGAACCACTTCCGCTTCCATGGTTCCATCCGCTGCCAGATCCACTCCCAGATATCTAAAACACTTTACTTCCTCCCAATTGACTTGACCCTCAACCCTACTGTACCTAATTACCTTGCTCTTATTCACATTTACTCTTAACTTTCTTCTTTCACACACTTTACCAAACTCAGTCACCAGCTTCTGCAGTTTCTCACATGAATCAGCCACCAGCGCTGTATCATCAGCGAACAACAACTGACTCACTTCCCAAGCTCTCTCATCCCCAACAGACTTCATACTTGCCCCTCCTTCCAAAACTCTTGCATTCACCTCCATAACAACCCCATCCATAAACAAATTAAACAACCATGGAGACATCACACACCCCTGCCGCAAACATACATTCACTGAGAACCAATCACTTTCCTCTCTTCCTACACGTACACATGCCTTACATCCTCAATAAAAACTTTTCACTGCTTCTAACAGCTTGCCTCCCACACCATATATTCTTAATACCTTCCACAGAGCATCTCTATCAACTCTATCATATGCCTTCTCCAGATCCATAAATGCTACATACAAATCCATTTGCTTCTCTAAGTATTTCTCACATACATTCTTTAAAGCAAACACCTGATCCACACATCCTCTACCACTTCTGAAACCACACTGCTCTTCCCCAATCTGATGCTCTGTACATGCCTTCTCCCTCTCAATCAATACCCTCCCAAATAATTTACCAGGAATACTCAACAAACTTATACCTCTGTAATTTGAGCACTCACTCTTATCCCCTTTGCCTTTGTACAATGGCACTATGCATGCATTCCACCAATCCTCAGGCACCTCACCATGAGTCATACATACATTAAATAACCTTACCAACCAGTCAATAATACAGTCACCCCCTTTTTTAATAAATTCCACTGCAATACCATCCAAACCTGCTGCCTTGCCGCCTTTCATCTTCCGCAAAGCTTTTACTACCTCTTCTCTGTTTACCAAATCATTTTCCCTAACCCTCTCACTTTACACACCACCTCGACCAAAACACCCTATATCTGCCACTCTATCATCAAACACATTCAACAAACCTTCAAAATACTCACTCCATCTCCTTCTCACATCCCACTACTTGTTATCACCTCCCCATTTGCGCCCTTCACTGAAGTTCCCATTTGCTCCCTTGTCTTACGCACTTTATTTACCTCCTTCCAGAACATCTTTTTATTCTCCCTAAAATTTAATGATACTCTCTCACCCCAACTCTCATTTGCCCTCTTTTTCACCTCTTGCACCTTTCTCTTGACCTCCTGTCTCTTTCTTTTATACATCTCCCACTCAATTGCATTTTTTCCCTGCAAAAATCGTCCAAATGCCTCTCTCTTCTCTTTCACTGATAATCTTACTTCTTCATCCCACCACTCACTACCCTTTCTAATCAACCCACCTCCCACTCTTCTCATGCCACAAGCATCTTTTGCGCAATCCATCACTGATTCCCTAAATACATCCCATTCCTCCCCCACTCCTCTTACTTCCATTGTTCTCACCTTTTTCCATTCTGTACTCAGTCTCTCCTGGTACTTCCTCGCACAAGTCTCCTTCCCAAGCTCACTTACTCTCACCATCCTCTTCACCCCAACATTCACTCTTCTTTTCTGAAAACCCATACAAATCTTCACCTTAGCCTCCACAAGACAATGATCAGACATCCCTCCAGTTGCACCTCTCAGCACATTAACATCCAAAAGTCTCTCTTTCGCACGCCTGTCAATTAACACGTAATCCAATAACGCTCTCTGGCCATCTCTCCTACTTACATACATATACTTATGTATATCTCGCTTTTTAAACCAGGTATTCCCAATCACCAGTCCTTTTTCAGCACATAAATCTACAAGCTCTTCACCATTTCCATTTACAACACTGAACACCCCATGTATACCAATTATTCCCTCAACTGCCACATTACTCACCTTTGCATTCAAATTACCCATCACTATAACCCGGTCTCGTGCATCAAAACCACTAACACACTCATTCAGCTGCTCCCAAAACACTTGCCTCTCATGATCTTTCTTCTCATGCCCAGGTGCATATGCACCAATAATCACCCATCTCTCTCCATCAACTTTCAGTTTTACCCATATTAATCGAGAATTTACTTCCTTACATTCTATCACATACTCCCACAACTCCTGTTTCAGGAGTACTGCTACTCCTTCCCTTGCTCTTGTCCTCTCACTAACCCCTGACTTTACTCCCAAGACATTCCCAAACCACTCTTCCCCTTTACCCTTGAGTTTCGTTTCACTCAGAGCCAAAACATCCAGGTTCTTTTCCTCAAACATACTACCTATCTCTCCTTTTTTCACATCTTGGTTACATCCACACACATTTAGACACCCCAGTCTGAGCCTTCGAGGAGGATGAGCACTCCCCGCGTGACTGCTTCTTCTGTTTCCCATTTTAGAAAGTTAAAAAATACAAGGAGGGGAGGATTTATGGCCCCCCGCTCCCGTCCCCTCTAGTTGCCTTCTACGACACGCGAGGAATGCGTGGGAAGTATTCTTTCACCCCTATCCCCAGGTAGCGCAAGGAAACAGACGAAAGAAATGGCCCAACCCCCCCCATACACATGTATATACATACGTCCACACACGCAAATATACATACCTACACAGCTTTCCATGGCTTACCCCAGACGCTTCACATGCCTTGATTCAATCCACTGACAGCACGTCAACCCCAGTATACCACATCGCTCCAATTCACTCTGTTCCTTGCCCTCCTTTCACCCTCCTGCATGTTCAGGCCCCGATCACACAAAATCTTTTTCACTCCATCTTTCCACCTCCAATTTGGTCTCCCTCTTCTCCTTGTTCCCTCCACCTCTGACACATATATCCTCTTGGTCAATCTTTCCTCACTCATCCTCTCCATGTGCCCAAACCACTTCAAAACACCCTCTTCTGCTCTCTCAACCACGCTCTTTTTATTTCCACACATATATATATATATATATATATATATATTTTTTTCTTTTTCTTTCAAACTATTCGCCATTTCCCGCATTAGCGAGGTAGCGTTAAGAACAGAGGACTGGGCCTTTGAGGGAATACCCTCACCTGGCACAATTCTCTGTTCCTTCTTTTGGAAAATTGAAAAAAAACAAAAAAAACCGAGAGGGGAGGATTTCCAGCCCCCCGCTCCCTCCCCTTTTAGTCGCCTTCTACGACACGCAGGGAATACGTGGGAAGTATTCTTAATCCCCTATCCCCAGGGATAATATATATATATATATATATATATATATATATATATATATATATATATATATATATTTATTTATCTATAATTACCGTAGGATGAATTTCTATGAAAGAGTTACTCTGTTACCCAGGACCTTTCTAAAGGCTTTTGTGGTCCAAGGCTGCACGACTTCCAGTAGCCAAGGAAGTGTAGACTCCTTTGGATGGGAAGTTCTCTGATGAGACTGTACTATCAGTGATACAGCCTCATCAAAGATGACTTTTAACTCATGGTCTCACCTTATGCATGTGTAGTTTCAATAACACCCATACTTGTATATACTTACTTCCAACCCAGGAGTCCCATCCATCCTTATGAGGCTCATACAACAGTCAGAAAACTTCCAACATCCACTGATTAGGACCAAAAGTCATACAGTGTTTTGCTGTTATCTGTCTATGTGCAGAGATTGCAGAGCAGTTGCATACAGTAAGTGTTCAGTTTCTTATTTATAGTAGTTTTATCATTGGGCACGAAGGGTCCTGGGACATGTTGAAATGGTGTTTGTAATGTTATTGTGATGGGTAATATCCAGAGCATAAGCAGAAGAGTTTGAATCATTTGTCTGGGGTATGGTTTCTGATGGGTGTATGTCTGGTGGGTTGGAGTGTAACATGAAGTTGGGAGATCAGTTGTTTAGTGCTTGTTGAGTTATTTCAGTGTCATACTTGTTGGGTTGGGATCTGTGAGTTGAGTTTACTGAAGTGTAAGGTAGGGATAAGCTTTATGATTTTACTTTGGGATATATGGTTAGTTATAGAGTGGTTTGTATGAGGTTGTTGTAATAAAACTGTGTGCAAAGTGAGACTGTTTTGGTAGATTTGTATTGTGACACCACACTCTCCAGACAAATGTGATTCACAATCTCCTGCTTATGCTCATTATCACACCACCACAAACATCATTTCAACTTATCCCAAGACCGTACATGTCACAAGATGTACTTGCCATAAGGAAGACAACGAACACTAACTACTCACTTGCATTGCACTTTCTGCACATAGGCATGCATACATTGCCACAACTCCTTATGACTTGTGGTTCTAAACAGTGGATATGGCCACCTTCCTGAGTGCTTCAGAAGTTTCGTAAGGATAGAAGGGACTCCTTGGGCAGGAAGGTAAGGTAAGGTTATATATATATATATATATATATATATATATATATATATATATATATATATATATATATATATATATATATATATATATATATATATTGTCTTTTCCTAGCGCTACCTCGCACACATGAGGGGGGAGGGGGATGGTATTCCATGTGTGGCGAGGAGGCGATGGGAATGAATAAAGGCAAACAGTGTGAATTGTGTGCATGGGTATATATGTATGTGTCTGTGTGTGTATATATATGTGTACATTGAGATGTATAGGTATGTATATTTGCGTGTGTGGATGTGTATGTATATACATGTGTATGGGGGTGGGTTGGGCCATTTCTTTCGTCTGTTTCCTTGCGCTACCTCGCAAACGCGGGAGACCGACAAAGCAAAATAAATAAATAAATAAATAAATAAATATATATATATATATATATATATATATATATATATATATATATATATATATATATATATATATATATATATATATACCATACAACATTGTTGGAACCACTATTCCTTCAAACATACCCATTTTTGCTTTCCGAGATAATGTTCTCGACTTCCACACATTCTTCAAGGCTCCCAGGATTTTCACCCCTCCCCCACCCTATGATCCACTTCCGCTTCCATGGTTCCATCCGCTGCCAGATCCACTCCCAGATATCTAAAACACTTTACTTCCTCCAGTTTTTCTCCATTCAAACTTACCTCCCAATTGAAGAATGTGTGGAAGTCGAGAACATTATCTCGGAAAGCAAAAATGGGTATGTTTGAAGGAATAGTGGTTCCAACAATGTTGTATGGTTGCGAGGCGTGGGCTATGGATAGAGTTGTGCGCAGGAGGATGGATGTGCTGGAAATGAGATGTTTGAGGACAATGTGTGGTGTGAGGTGGTTTGATCGAGTGAGTAACGTAAGGGTAAGAGAGATGTGTGGAAATAAAAAGAG
Source organism: Panulirus ornatus (assembly GCF_036320965.1). NCBI lineage: Eukaryota > Metazoa > Arthropoda > Malacostraca > Decapoda > Palinuridae > Panulirus > Panulirus ornatus. The sequence goes on along the minus strand of NC_092271.1, from coordinate 11,540,598 downwards.
CGTGGTTGAGAGAGCAGAAGAGGGTGTTTTGAAGTGGTTTGGGCACATGGAGAGGATGAGTGAGGAAAGATTGACCAAGAGGATATATGTGTCGGAGGTGGAGGGAGCAAGGAGAAGAGGTGGAAAGATGGAGTGAAAAAGATTTTGTGTGATCGGGGCCTGAACATGCAGGAGGGTGAAAGGAGGGCAAGGAATAGAGTGAATTGGAGCGATGTGGTATACCGGGGTTGACGTGCTGTCAGTGGATTGAATCAAGGCATGTGAAGCGTCTGGGGTAAACCATGGAAAGCTGTGTAGGTATGTATATTTGCGTGTGTGGACGTATGTATATACATGTGTATGGGGGGGGGTTGGGCCATTTCTTTCGTCTGTTTCCTTGCGCTACCTCGCAAACGCGGGAGACAGCGACAAAGTATAAAAAGAAAAAAAAAATATATATATATATATATATATATATATATATATATATATATATATATATATATATATATATATATATCCCTGGGGATAGGGGATGAAGAATACTTCCCACGTATTCCCTGCGTGTCGTAGAAGGCGACTAAAAGGGGAGGGAGCATGAGGCTGGAAATCCTCCTCTCTCATTTTTTTTTCTTTTTTTTTAATTTTCCAAAAGAAGGAACAGAGGGGGGCCAGGTGAGGATATTCCACAAAGGCCCAGTCCTCTGTTCTTAACGCTACCTCGCTAATGCGGGAAATGGCGGATAGTTTAAAAGAAAAAGAAAAGAAAAATATATATATATATATATATATATGTATATATATATATATATATATATATATATATATATATATATATATATATATATATGGATGGTATTGCAGTGGAATTTATTTAAAAAGGGGGTGACTATATTGTTGAATGGTTGGTAAGGTTATCTTATGTATGTATGACTCATGGTGAGGTGCCTGAGGATTGGAGGAATGCTTGCATAATGCCATTGTATAAAGGAAAAGGGGATAAAAGTGAGTGCTCAAATTACAGAGGTATAAGTTTGTTCAGTATTCTTGGGAAATTATATGGGAGGGTATTGATTGAGAGGGTGAAGGCATGTACAGAGCATCAGATTGGGGAAGAGCAGTGTGGTTTCAGAAGTGGTAGAGGATGTGTGGATGAAGTGTTTGCTTTAAAGAATGTATGTGAGAAATACTTAGAAAAGCAAATGTATTTCTATGTAGCATTTATGGATCTGGAGAAGGCATATGATAGAGTTGATAGAGATGCTCTGTGGAAGGTATTAAGAATATGTGGTGTGGGGGGCAAGTTGTTAGAAGCAGTGAAAAGTTTTTATCGAGTATGTAAGGCTTGTGTACGTGTAGGAATAGAGGAAAGTGATTGGTTCTCAGTGAAAGTTTGTTTGCGGCAGGTGTGTGTGATGTCTCCATGGTTGTTTAATTTGTTTATGGATGGAGTTGTTAGGGAGGTGAATGCAAGAGTTTTGGAAAGAGGGGCAAGTTTGCAGTCTGTATATACAATTATATTATATTTTTATTCATCTTATCATACTTAATCAGTGTCTCTTGCATCAGTGAGGTGGCGTTAGAAAACAGACAAGGAATGGCCCAACCCATACACGTATATACATAAACGCCTATGCATGCACATATACATTTCAACTTATACATACATATACATACACAAACATATACATATATACACATGTGCAAATCCATAGCTTCTGCTTTCATCCATTCCTGTCGTCACCTCACCACACATGAAAAAGCATCCCCTCCCTCCAGCAAGAAAAATGGCAAACATGTATGAAAACATATATTATTCTTTTTATTTCACTTGGTCTCTGTCTCGTGCGTTAGCGAGGTAGCTCAAGAAAACAGATGAAAGAATGTCCCAACCCACCCACATACACATGTATATACATAAATGCCCACACACGCACATATACATACCTATACATACACGGACATATATACACTGTACATATCCATACTTGCTGCCTTCATCCATTCCCATCCTTTATATACATATATATATATATATATATATTTTTATCATTTATTATTTTTGCTTTGTCGCTGTCTCCGTTAGCGAGGTAGCACAAGGAAACAGATGAAAGAATGGCCCAACTCACCCACATACACATGTATATACATACACGTCCACACACGCAAATGTACATACCTATACATCTCAATGTACACATATATATACACACACAGACATATACATATATACACATGTACATAATTCATACTGGCTTTATTTATTCCCATCGCCACCCCACCACACATGGAATAACATCCCCCTCCCCCCTCATGTGTGCGAGGTAGCGCTAGTAAAAGGCAATAAAGGCCCCATTCATTCACACTCAGTCTCTAGTTGTCATGTAATAATTCACCGCAACCACAGCTTCCTTTCCACATCCAGGCCCCACAGAACTTTCCATAGTTTACCCCAGACGCTTCACATGCCCTGGTTCAATCCATTGACAGCACGTCGACCCCGGTATACCACATCGTTCCAATTCACTCTATTCCTTGCACACCTTGCACCTTCCTGCATGTTCAGGCCCGAATCACTAAAAATCTTTTTCACTCCATCTTTCCACCTCCAATTTGGTCTCCCACTTGTTGTTCCCTCCACCTCTGACACATATATCCTCTTGGTCAATCTTTCCTCACTCATTCTCTCCATGTGACCAAACCATTTCAAAACACCCTCTTCTGCTCTCTCAACCACACTCTTTTTATTTCCACACATCTCTCTTACCCTTACATTACTTACTCGATCAAATCACCTCACACCACATATTGTCCTCAAACATCCCATTTCCAGCACGTCCACCCTCCTGCGTACAACTCTATCCATAGTCCACGCCTTGCAACCATACAACATTGTTGGAACCACGATTCCTTCAAACATACCCATTTTTCCTTTCCGAGATAATGTTCTCGACTTCCACACATTTTTCAAGGCTCCCAGAACTTTCGCCCCCTCGCCCACCCTATGATTCACTTCCGCTTCCATGGTTCCATCCGCTGCCAGATCCACTCCCAGATATCTAAAACACTTTACTTCCTCCAGTTTTTCTCCATTCAAACTTCCCTCCCAATTGACTTGACCCTCAACCCTACTGTACCTAATAACCTTGCTCTTATTCACATTTACTCTTAACTTTCTTCTTTCACACACTTTACCAAACTCAGTCACCAGCTTCTGCAGTTTCTCACATGAATCAGCCACCAGTGCTGTATCATCAGCGAACAACAACTGACTCACTTCCCAAGCTCTCTCATCCACAACAGACTGCATACTTGCCCATCTTTCCAAAACTCTTGCATTCACCTCCCTAACAACCCTATCCATAAACAAATCAAACAACCATGGAGACATCACACACCCCTGCCACAAACCTACATTCACTGAGAACCAATCACTTTCCTCTCTTCCTACACGTACACATGCCTTACATCCTTGATAAAAACTTTTCACTGCTTCTAACAACTTGCCTCCCACACCATAAATTCTTAATACCTTCCACAGAGCATCTCTATCAACTCTATCATATGCCTTCTCCAGATCCATAAATGCTACATACAAATCCATTTGCTTTTCTAAGTATTTCTCACATACATTCTTCAAAGCAAACACCTGATCCACACATCCTCTACCACTTCTGAAACCACACTGCTCTTCCCCAATCTGATGCTCTGTACATGCCTTCACCCTCTCAATCAATACCCTCCCATATAACTTACCAGGAATACTCAACATACTTATACCTCTGTAATTTGAGCACTCACTCTTATCCCCTTTGCCTTTGTACAATGGCACTATGCAAGCATTCTGCCGATCCTCAGGCACCTCACCATGAATCATACATACATTAAATAACCTTACCACCTAGTCAACAGTACAGTCACCCCCTTTTTTAATAAATGCCTTTGCAATACCATCCAAACCTGCTGCCTTGCCGGCTTTCATCTTCCGCAAAGCTTTTACTACCTCTTCTCTGTTTACCAAATCATTTTCCCTAACCCTCTCACTTTGCACACCACCTCGACCAAAACACCCTATATCTGCCACTCTATCATCAAACACATTCAACAAACCTTCAAAATACTCACTCCATCTCCTTCTCACATCACCACTACTTGTTATCACCTCCCCATTTGCCCCCTTCACTGAAGTTCCCATTTGCTCCCTTGTCTTACGCACTTTATTTACCTCCTACCAAAGCATCTTTTTATTCTCCCTAAAATTTAATGATACTCTCTCACCCCAACCTCACCTAATTTGCCCTCTTTTTCACCTCTTGCACCTTTCTCTTGACCTCATGCCTCTTTCTTTTATACATCTCCCACTCATTTGCATTTTTTTCCTGCAAAAATCGTCCAAATGCCTCTCTCTTCTCTTTCACTAATAATCTTACTTCTTCATCCCACCACTCACTACCCTTTCTAATCAACCCACCACCCACGCTTCTCATGCCACAAGTACCTTTTGCGCAATCCATCACTGCTTCCCTAAATACATTCCATTCCTCCCCCACTCCCCTTACCTCCTTTGTTCTCACCTTTTTCCATTCCGTACTCAGTCTCATGATCTTTCTTCTCATGCCCAGGTGCATATGCACCAGTAATCACCCATCTCTCTTCATCAACTTTCAGTTTTACCCATATCAATCTAGAATTTACTTTCTTACACTCTCTCACATACTCCCACAACTCCTGTTTCAGGAGTAGTGGTGCTCCTTCCCTTGCTCTTGTCCTCTCACTAACCCCTGACTTTACTCCCAAGACACTCCCAAACCACTCTTCCTCTTTACCCTTGAGCTTCATTTCACTCAGAGCCAAAATATCCAGGTTGATTTCCTTAAACATACTACCTATCTCTCCTTTTTTCTCATCTTGGTTAAATCCACACACGTTTAGACACCCCAATCTGAGCCTTTGAGGAGGATGAGCACTTCCCACGTGACACCTTCCTCTGTTTCCCCTTTTAGAAAGTTGAAATACAAGGAAGGGAGGGTTTCTGGTCCCCCACTCCCGTCCCCTTTAGTCACCTTCTACGACACGTGAGGAATGCGTGAGAAGTATTCTTTTTCCCCTATCCCCAGGGACAAAATATATATATATATATATATATATATATATATATATATATATATATATATATATATATATATATATATATATATATATTATCCCTGGGGATTGGGGAGAAACAATACTTCCCACGTATTCCCTGCGTGTCGTAGAAGGCGACTAAAAGGGAAGGGAGCGGGGGGCTGGAAATCCTCCCCTCTTGTTTTTTTTTTGTTTTTCTCAAAGAAGGAACAGAGAAGGGGGCCAGATGAGGATATTCCCTCAAAGGCCCAGTCCTCTGTTCTTAACGCTACCTCTCTAACACGGGAAATGGCGAATAGTATTTTTTTTTTTTTTAATTTTCCAAAAGAGGGAACAGAGAAGGGGCCCAGGTGAGGATATTTTTACTCAATGGCCCAGTCCTCTGTTCTCAACGCTACCTCGCTAATGCGGGAAATGGCGAATAGTATGAAAGAAAGAAAAAGATATATATATATATATATATATATATATATATATATATATACACATTTTTTTATTCTTTTCCATATTATTCGCTATTTCCCACGTTAGCAAGGTAGCGTTAAGAACAGAGGACTGAGCCTTTGAGGGAATATCCTTACTTGGTCCCCTTCTCTGTTCCTTCTTTTGGAAGATTAGAAATGAGAGGGGAGGATTTCCAGCCCCTGCTCCCTTCCCTTTTAGTCACCTAGTATGACATGCAGGGAATATGTGGGAAATATTTTTTCTCCCTTATTCCTAGGGACAATATATATATATATATATATATATATATATATATATATATATATATATATATATATATATATATATATATATATATATATATATTTTCCCTGGGGATAGGGGATTAAGAATACTTCCCACGTATTCCCTGCGTGTCGTAGAAGGCGACTAAAAGGGGAGGGAGCGGGGGGCTGGAAATCCTCCCCTCTCGGTTTTTTTTTTTTTTTAATTTTCCAAAAGAAGGAACAGAGGGGGCCAGGTGAGGATATTCCAAAAAAGGCCCAGTCCTCTGTTCCTAACGCTACCTCGCTAACGCGGGAAATGGCGAGTAGTTTGAAAAAAAAGAAAGAAAAGATATATATATATATATATATATATATATATTTTTTTCAAAGTATTCGCCATTTTCCGCGTTAGTGAGGTAGCGTTAAGAACAGAGGACTGGGCCTTTGAGGGAATATCCTCACCTGGCCCCCTTCTCTGTTCCTTGTTTTTGGAAAATTTAAAAAAATGAGAGGGGAGGATTTCCAGCCCCCCACTCCCTCCCCTTTTAGTCGCCTTCTATGACACGCAGGGAATACGTGGGAAGTATTCTTTCTCCCCTATCGCCAGGGATAATATATATATATATATATATATATATATATATATATATATATATATATATATATATATATATAAACAGCACCAGACCCCTCCCTACCAAACCACTCTATGACTAATCACTAAACCTCAAGTAGAAGTAAAAGCTTACCCATGCCTCACTTCAATAACTTCTAAACACTGACCCCCCACCCCCAATAAGTCCACTGAAATAATCCAAAAAACACCACCAACTTCATAACTTAATCTTAAACATACACACACATTGGAAACCATACTACCTGGGTAATCATTAGACAAGCTGCACGCTTATCACTCGGTTAACCTGCATTCTCTGCAAGTCAACACATACACATAACAAAACTCTCTGACCTGTGATCTCGACTGATGGATGTAGCCAACTACCTGAGAGCTGCTAGAGCCTCATAAGGATTGATAGGACTCCTTGGGCATGAAGTATATTTTGTATATATATATATATATATATATATATATATATATATATATATATATATATATATATATATATATATATTTTTCATACTATTTGCCATTTCCCGCGTTAGCGAGGTAGCGTTGAGAACAGAGAACTGGGCCTTATATATATATATATATATATATATATATATATATATATATATATATATATATATATATATTTGTATATGTAATATTTTTTTCATACAAATTCACCATTTCCCAGATTAACGAGGTAGCGTTAAGAAAAAAGGACTGAGCCTTAGAGGAAATATCCTCACTTGGCCCACTTCTCTGTTCCTTCTTTTGGAAAATTAAAAACAGGAGGGGAGGATTTCCAGCCCCCCCCTTCCTTCCCTTTTAGTCACCTTTTACAACATGCAGGGAATATGTGTGAAGTATTCTTTCTTTAATATTTTGATAATGCAGTATTTCATAAGTTTGTGCCATAATATACCAAAGACTGCTGTCATATTCTGCCAAGATACTACAGAAGGGACAATGAATGTACTTCAATTTTTATACTACATGCATAGTAGATATTATTTCATGTAGTACAGAAATTGCAAGTCTAGTGGCCATAAAGGTCTCTGGCATACTTTTCTCCATTGTTCAAGATCTGTTCTCCAGTATGGGTGTCTTGCACAAGTACAGTATGCGGATGCTGCATTCCATGCTTTGTGCATAGCTTTATAACATTCACTTTAGGCTTTAGATTAGCAATGATGTCCACTTAAGAAAAAGAGAAAGTAGTTCTATAGTTCCTGTAAAGGGAGGATTTCTGCATTTATTGATTACGATGTTCTACATCAGAATAAGGAAAGTATCTTCCATATATCAAAGGAGGTTTTCACCAAAGTTTATTTGATATCATATACCTTTTTCATTTTATCATTTGCTACAGAACTAATGAAATTAGAAGTTTCAATTCTTTTTGATGTCTAAATTCTTAAATTTGAAAACAATTAGAAAGTCTGCAAAAAGTAGCAGTAAATTTGTCAAATATGTAAAACAGAAATTGTGGGCTATGGTCATATATGTCTGTCCGTTAACACTTTAATCCTTTCAACATGCAAGTTTTATGTATTTCTTTATGTAAAAAAAGAAATAATTTTTGGCCCTTTATATCGTATATTATTAATAAAAGTACCCAAAATTATAGTTTACATTTCTCTCTATTGGTGTAAGAGAGAGTTGAATTGATTGGGCAAGCCCTAGTTGGTGGCACAAATTCACATTATTTAAGCATGTGATTATCATGGGTTTTCCTAGGTGTCATTTCATTCTACAAACACCTACACAAATAAACACTATGACATTTTACTTACTAGGTATGATACATGTTTTTTATATCTCATTCACATTATTCATATAGTTACATATATACAAACAGAACATTATTCACATGATGACTAAATATACAGTATACCCTTCTCTTCATCAAAAATATATAACGATACAAAAAAAATTTTCTTTTACTGTAAAACTGTTTACAAAAGTTTTTGCATCAATCTCCCATATCGCCAGGATGACACCATTACACTTTCTCTGACAATTTATAGGTGACTGGGTTGCATGATCTACTGATAGGATGAGGATGACGTCAACAGAACATGTCTATGTTGTATTTTGTTAAAGACAATTTAGTACGCTTTCCACTATGGTGGATTAAGAGGGTGCTAAGCACCCAGGGACCTGGGGCTGGTAGCATGGATGACCTTTACCTATGTAGGTATGCAAATTTATGCTTTTTCTCCTGGCATGACTTCATTCTACAATCACATTAAGAACTTTATGGTTTTCCCAGATGAATTTCACATTACACATGCCTCATTTATATACTTTTTATGTATGTACTTTTTACCTATTAGATACATCATGTTTTCATATTATTTACACATGCAGAACTATCAACGTGAATGAATAATCACATTTACATCACAAATATAAATACTGATATTATTTTTTTTTTTTATATAACAACAGTAGTTGGAGTTTGCATTTGTGTGAGCACTCTTTGTGACAACTTGTGGGTGACTGAGATGCATGATAAATTTCCATGTAGCAGCAGTAACATCTATGGGTAATTAATGGAAACAAACATCAGATGGGATTTTAAACAATGAAAGCCAGTAACATATTACATTTGGAGCAGTCGCTACATAACGCATCATATGGCGCATGAAGCTGTGAAAAGTTATGTTTCATGTAGTTATGGTAAGTAATGGTCTACATGTTTATAATATCAGTTTTTTAAAATGTAATTCAATGTCAAAGACACTTATAGTAGCTAGTAGGTTTAATTCAAATCTGATCCCTAAAACTTGTATGATTTCCTTGAACAATTATCTCTTTTTCACTTTCATAACAGTCTTTTCCGTTGTATTTTCATCATCAGCATAGAGTATAGGGTCTACCATTTCTCTTGGTAAAGCTAGCCATGTCAAGCTGAGTGCTGCCTGTTATAGTGCTACATTGCTAGCATGTACTTTGATACAAAAAATCTAGTCAAAGGGAAAGTGCAGAGGTTATTTTGATACCTTAGTTACATCTAATTATTACACATAACATTGTTCATAACTATAGTACATAAATCTGACATTTATTCATATACTGTACATGCTACCTCTCACCAGTACATGGGACTGTGTCCTCTCTTACCACAGAACTTTGCTAGTTTAGGGTCTACAGTGGTCTCGTGAGTGATTACTTCACATTACAAAGTTCAAACCACAAATTCTACTCTGTCTGTATAAAGCTTATATCTGCAAAATACAAAGAAAGTTAATGGGCAAGATTCAGTTAAAATTTTCGTGTAATTAATATGGGCTTTAGTAAATTTCATTTTTGAAGTTTTCAGATATATGGTTGCTTTTCACTAATGAGAATTTTAAAATCAAGTGAATTATACAGCATCCTCTCTTTGTACAGCTAAGTTGATTTGAAATTTTGTACTGAAATCTTTAAAGGAATAATTATGCAATAAAATCTATATTAATATTTAAAGTGTTTCATCTACATTTTTTATGCAAGATCTTTAAAGTGCTTTGAGAGAAATGTTGGTTTTGAGATGCCTTGACATATGTTTTTTTTGTAGCACAAATTTATTTATATTAAGTGATGAAAATCTTGGTTGATATGTATGTATCTGGAAACTTGTACCTTAAATGGGTGATTGAATAGTGATAATAATATCTTAACTTTGATAAAGTGTAAAAATGAAATAGTACCTTATCTCCACTTACCAAAGTGTTTAGTAGTATTCATCTGACCAGAAAATTCCAGTGTATTGTTGGTCAGGTTTCAAATAAATAGATAATATTTAAAAGAAATCTTAGGTGCTTCATCTTTATACCAGTCTATGATCACTTTAAAATCATAAAAGACATTTGTGTAATTGTATTAAAATAGTTATATCTCATAAAAACAATGAAGAATGTCTTGTGTTAATTGTAACCCTGTCACTTATATGTGCACTATGAAGTGTTATTTTTTCTTCTTGCAACTGTGAAAATCACACATAATAGATAGATGTTGACATATTTTTCCCAATAAAATCATTCCATTATAATTTGTCGTATTTATCCATTTTCATATGTACCACAGAACAAATATATCTATATAATCCCTGGGGATAGGGGAGAAAGAACACTTCTCACGTATTCCCTGCGTGTCGTAGAAGGCAACTAAAAAGGAAGGGAGTGGGGGGCTGGAAATCCTCCCCTCTCGTTTTCAGTTTTCCTACAGAAGGAACAGAGGAGGGGGCCAAGTGAGTATATTCCCTGAAGGGCTCAGTCCTCTCTTCTTAATGCTACCTCGCTAACGCAGGAAATGGTGAATAGTATGAAAATATATATATATATATTTCTTTCAAACTATTCGCCATTTCCTGTGTTAGCGAGGTAGCATTAAGAACAGAGGACTGGGCCTTTGAGGGAATATCCTCACCTGGCCCCCTTCTGTGTTCCTTCTTTTGGAGAGTTATATATATATATATATATATATATATATATATATATATATATATATATATATATATTTTTTTTTTTTATACTTTGTCGCTGTCTCCCGCGTTTGCGAGGTAGCGCAAGGAAACAGACGAAAGAAATGGCCCAACCCCCCCCATACACATGTATATACATACGTCTACACACGCAAATATACATACCTACACAGCTTTCCATGGTTTACCCCAGACGCTTCACATGCCTTGATTCAATCCACTGACAGCACGTCAACCCCGGTATACCACATCACTCCAATTCACTCTATTCCTTGCCCTCCTTTCACCCTCCTGCATGTTCAGGCCCCGATCACACAAAATCTTTTTCACTCCATCTTTCCACCTCCAATTTGGTCTCCCTCTTCTCCTTGCTCCCTCCACCTCCGACACATATATCCTCTTGGTCAATCTTTCCTCACTCATCCTCTCCATGTGCCCAAACCACTTCAAAACACCCTCTTCTGCTCTCTCAACCACGCTCTTTTTATTTCCACACATCTCTCTTACCCTTACGTTACTCACTCGATCAAACCACCTCACACAACACATTGTCCTCAAACATCTCATTTCCAGTACATCCATCCTCCTGCGCACAACTCTATCCATATCCCACGCCTCGCAACCATACAACATTGTTGGAACCACTATTCCTTCAAACATACCCATTTTTGCTTTCCGAGATAATGTTCTCGACTTCCACACATTCTTCAAGGCCCCCAGAATTTTCGCCCCCTCCCCCACCCTATGATCCACTTCCGCTTCCATGGTTCCATCCGCTGCCAGATCCACTCCCAGATATCTAAAACACTTCACTTCCTCCAGTTTTTCTCCATTCAAACTCACCTCCCAATTGACTTGACCCTCAACCCTACTGTACCTAATAACCTTGCTCTTATTCACATTTACTCTTAACTTTCTTCTTCCACACACTTTACCAAACTCAGTCACCAGCTTCTGCAGTTTCTCACATGAATCAGCGCTGTATCATCAGCGAACAACAACTGACTCACTTCCCAAGCTCTCTCATCCCCAACAGACTTCATACTTGCCCCTCTTTCCAAAACTCTTGCATTTACCTCCCTAACAACCCCATCCATAAACAAATTAAACAACCATGGAGACATCACACAACCCTGCCGCAAACCTACATTCACTGAGAACCAATCACTTTCCTCTCTTCCTACACGTACACATGCCTTACATCCTCGATAAAAACTTTTCACTGCTTCTAACAACTTTCCTCCCACACCATATATTCTTAATACCTTCCACAGAGCATCTCTATCAACTCTATCATATGCCTTCTCCAGATCCATAAATGCTACATACAAATCCATTTGCTTCTCTAAGTATTTCTCACATACATTCTTCAAAGCAAACACCTGATCCACACATCCTCTACCACTTCTGAAACCACACTGCTCTTCCCCAATCTGATGCTCTGTACATGCCTTCACCCTCTCAATCAATACCCTCCCATATAATTTACCAGGAATACTCAACAAACTTATACCTCTGTAATTTTTAGCAGTCACTCTTATCCCCTTTGCCTTTGTACAATGGCACTATGCACGCATTCCGCCAATCCTCAGGCACCTCACCATGAGTCATACATACATTAAATAACCTTACCAACCAGTCAACAATACAGTCACCCCCTTTTTTAATAAATTCCACTGCAATACCATCCAAACCTGCTGCCTTGCCGGCTTTCATCTTCCGCAAAGCTTTCACTACCTCTTCTCTGTTTACCAAATCATTTTCCCTAACCCTCTCACTTTGCACACCACCTCGACCAAAACACCCTATATCTGCCACTCTATCATCAAACACATTCAACAAACCTTCAAAATACTCACTCCATCTCCTTCTCACATCACCACTACTTGTTATCACCTCCCCATTTGTGCCCTTCACTGAAGTTCCCATTTGCTCCCTTGTCTTATGCACTTTATTTACCTCCTTCCAGAACATCTTTTTATTCTCCCTAAAATTTAATGATACTCTCTCACCCCAACTCTCATTTGCCCTTTTTTTCACCTCTTGCACCTTTCTCTTGACCTCCTGTCTCTTTCTTTTATACATCTCCCACTCAATTGCATTTTTTCCCTGCAAAAATCGTCCAAATGCCTCTCTCTTCTCTTTCACTAATACTCTTACTTCTTCATCCCACCACTCACTACCCTTTCTAATCAACCCACCTCCCACTCTTCTCATGCCACAAGCATCTTTTGTGCAATCCATCACTGATTCCCTAAATACATCCCATTCCTCCCCCACTCCCCTTGCTTCCATTGTTCTCACCTTTTTCCATTCTGTACTCAGTCTCTCCTGGTACTTCCTCACACAGGTCTCCTTCTCAAGCTCACTCACTCTCACCACCCTCTTCACCCCAACATTCACTCTTCTTTTCTGAAAACCCATACAAATCTTCACCTTAGCCTCCACAAGATAATGATCAGACATCCCTCCAGTTGCACCTCTCAGCACATTAACATCCAAAAGTCTCTCTTTCGCATGCCTGTCAATTAACACGTAATCCAATAACGCTCTCTGGCCATCTCTCCTACTTACATAAGTATACTTATGTATATCTCGCTTTTTAAACCAGGTATTCCCAATCATCAGTCCTTTTTCAGCACATAAATCTGCAAGCTCTTCACCATTTCCATTTACAACACTGAACACCCCATGTATACCAATTATTCCCTCAACTGCCACATTACTCACCTTTGCATTCAAATCACCCATCACTATAACCCGGTCTCGTGCATCAAAACCACTAACACACTCATTCAGCTGCTCCCAAAAAACTTGCCTCTCTTGATCTTTCTTCTCATGCCCAGGTGCATATGCACCAATAATCACCCACCTCTCTCCATCAACTTTCAGTTTTACCCATATTAATCGAGAATTTACTTTCTTACACTGTATCACATACTCCCACATATATATATATATATATATATATATATATATATATATATATATATATATATTTTTTTTTTTGCTTTGTCGCTGTCTCCCGCGTTTGCGAGGTAGCGCAAGGAAACAGACAAAAGAAATGGCCTAACCCACTCCCATACCCATGTATATACATACGTCCACACACGCAAATATACATACCTACACAGCTTTCCATGGTTTACCCCAGACGCTTCACAGGCTCTGATTCAATCCACTGACAGCACGTCAACCCTGGTATGCCACATCGATCCAATTCACTCTATTCCTTGCCCTCCTTTCACCCTCCTGCATGTTCAGGCCCCGATCACACAAAATCTTTTTCACTCCATCTTTCCACCTCCAATTTGGTCTCCCACTTCTCCTTGTTCCCTCCACCTCCGACACATATATCCTCTTGGTCAATCTTTCCTCACTCATTCTCTCCATGTGCCCAAACCATTTCAAAACACCCTCTTCTGCTCTCTCAACCACGCTCTTTTTATTTCCACACATCTCTCTTACCCTTACGTTACCTACTCGATCAAACCACCTCACACCACACATTGTCCTCAAACATCTCATTTCCAGCACATCCATCCTCCTGCGCACAACTCTATCCATAGCCCACACCTCGCAACCATACAACATTGTTGGAACAACTATTCCTTCAAACATACCCATTTTTGCTTTCCGAGATAATGTTCTCGACTTCCACACATTCTTCAAGGCTCCCAGGATTTTCGCCCCCTCCCCCACCCTATGATCCACTTCCGCTTCCATGGTTCCATCCGCTGCCAGATCCACTCCCAGATATCTAAAACACTTTACTTCCTCCAGTTTTGCTCCAATCAAACTTACCTCCCAATTGACTTGACCCTCAACCCTACTGTACCTAATAACCTTGCTCTTATTCACATTTACTCTTAACTTTCTTCTTTCACACACTTTACCAAACTCAGTCACCAGCTTCTGCAGTTTCTCACATGAATCAGCCACCAGCGCTGTATCATCAGCGAACAACAGCTGACTCACTTCCCAAGCTCTCTCATCCCCAACAGACTTCATACTTGCCCCTCTTTCCAAAACTCTTGCATTTACCTCCCTAAGAACCCCATCCATAAACAAATTAAACAACCATGGAGACATCACACACCCCTGCCACAAACCTACATTCACTGAGAACCAATCACTTTCCTCTCTTCCTACACGTACACATGCCTTACATCCTCGATAAAAACTTTTCACTGATTCCAACAACTTGCCTCCCACACCATATATTCTTAAGAATATATATATATATATATATATATATATATATATATATATATATATATATATATATATATATATATATTTATATATTATTTTATTATACTTTGTCGCTGTCTCCCGCGTTTGCGAGGTAGCGCAAGGAAACAGACGAAAGAAATGGCCTAACCCCCCCATACACATGTATATACATACGTCCACACACGCAAATATACATACCTACACAGCTTTCCATGGTTTACCCCAGACGCTTCACATGCCTTGATTCAATCCACTGACAGCACGTCAACCCCGGTATACCACATCGCTCCAATTCACTCTATTCCTTGCCCTCCTTTCACCCTCCTGCATGTTCAGGCCCCGATCACACAAAATCTTTTTCACTCCATCTTTCCACCTCCAATTTGGTCTCCCTCTTCTCCTCGTTCCCTCCACCTCCGACACATATATCCTCTTAGTCAATCTTTCCTCACTCATTCTCTCCATGTGCCCAAACCACTTCAAAATACCCTCTTCTGCTCTCTCAACCACGCTCTTTTTATTTCCACACATCTCTCTTACCCTTACGTTACTCACTCGATCAAACCACCTCACACCACACATTGTCCTCAAACATCTCATTTCCAGCACATCCATCCTCCTGCGCACAACTCTATCCATAGCCCACGCCTCGCAACCATACAACATTGTTGGAACCACTATTCCTTCAAACATACCCATTTTTGCTTTCCGAGGTAATGTTCTCGACTTCCACACATTCTTCAAGGCCCCCAGAATTTTCGCCCCCTCCCCCACCCTATGATCCACTTCCGCTTCCATGGTTCCATCCGCTGCCAGATCCACTCCCAGATATCTAAAACACTTCACTTCCTCCAGTTTTTCTCCATTCAAACTCACCTCCCAATTGACTTGACCCTCAACCCTACTGTACCTAATAACCTTGCTCTTATTCACATTTACTCTTAACTTTCTTCTTCCACACACTTTACCAAACTCAGTCACCAGCTTCTGCAGTTTCTCACATGAATCAGCCACCAGCGCTGTATCATCAGCGAACAACAACTGACCCACTTCCCAAGCTCTCTCATCCCCAACTGACTTCATACTTGCCCCTCTTTCCAAAACTCTTGCATTTACCTCCCTAAGAACCCCATCCATAAACAAATTAAACAACCATGGAGACATCACACACCCCTGCCGCAAACCTACATTCACTGAGAACCAGTCACTTTCCTCTCTTCCTACACGTACACATGCCTTACATCCTCGATAAAAACTTTTCACTGCTTCTAACAACTTTCCTCCCACACCATATATTCTTAATACCTTCCACAGAGCATCTCTATCAACTCTATCATATGCCTTCTCCAGATCCATACATTCTTCAAAGCAAACACCTGATCTACACATCCTCTACCACTTCTGAAACCACACTGCTCTTCCCCAATCTGATATATATATATATATATATATATATATATATATATATATATATATATATATATATATATATATATATATATATGAACATAGTGAATATGAACTCACTTTCATGGGACACATAATACCATCCAACAGCCAGGATCTGAACCCACGACATTTTGCACGGTAGTCAAGATACGATGATGGTTAGGCTATGATTACCCCCTAACTGGTAAATGTCTATCCAATTACAAGTAATCAAATGCCCTTTGTCTCACATCCATGAGCAATGGGGTCTACACCTGTCAAATCCCATCAGGTTTGAATCCTGTCTTTTTGAGGGGGATTTATGTGATATTTGTGAGTGGATTTGGTAGCGGATGGAACCATGGAAGCGGAAGTGAATCATAGGGTGGGGAAGGGAGCGAAAGTTCTGGGAGCATTTAAAAATGTGTGGGAGTCGAGAACGTTATCTTGGAAAGCAAAAATGGGTATGTTTGAAGGAATAGTGGTTCCAACAATGTTATATGGTTGCGAGTCGTGGGCTATAGAGAGAGTTGTGTGGAAGAAGGTGGATGTGTTGGAAATGAGAAGTTTGAGGACAATATGTAGTGTGAGGTGGTTCGAACGAGTAAGTAATAAAAGGGTAAGAGAGATGCGTGGTAATAAAAAGTGTGGTCGAGAGAGCAGAAGAGGGTGTTTTGAAGTGGTTTGGTCACATTGAGAGAATGAGTGAGGAAAGATTGACAAAGAGGATATATGTGTCAGAGGTGGAGGGAACGAGAAGTGGGAGACCAAATTGGAGGTGGAAAGAAGGAATGAAAAAGATTTCGAGTGATTGGGGCCTGAACATGCAAGAGGGTGAAAGGCGCGCAAGGAATAGAGTGAATTGGAACGATGTGGTATACCAGGGTCGACGTGCTTTCAATGGATTGAACCAGGGCATGTGAAGTGTCTATGGAAAGTTTTGTGGGGCCTAGATGTGGAAATGGAGCTGTGGTTTCGGTTCATTATACATGACAGCTACAGACTGAGTGTGAACGAATGCGGCCTTTGTTGTCTTTTCCTAGCGCTACCTCACGCATATGCAGGGGGAGAAGGCTGTCATTTCATGTGTGGTGGGGTGGCGATGGGAATAAGGGCAGTCGGTACGAATTATGTACATGTTTATACATGTATGTATCTGAATATGTATATATATGTATATGTTGAGATGTTTAGGTATATATATGTGCGTGTGTGGTCGTGTATGTATATACATGTGTATGTGGGTGGGTTGGGCCATTCTTTCATCTGTTTCCTTGCGCTACCTCGCTAATGTGGGAAACACCGACAAAGTATAATGAATAATAAATAAATAAATAAATAAATATATATATATATATATATATATATATATATATATATATATATATATATATATATATATATATATATATATATATGAAGAAGGCATATGATAGAGTTGATAGAGATGCTCTGTGGAAGGTATTAAGAATATATGGTGTGGGAGGCAAGTTGTTAGAAGCAGTGAAAAGTTTTTATCGAGGATGTATGGCATGTGTACGTGTAGGAAGAGAGGAAAGTGATTGGTTCTCAGTGAATGTAGGTTTGCGGCAGGGGTGTGTGATGTCTCCAAGGTTGTTTAATTTGTTTATGGATGGGGTTGTTAGGGAGGTAAATACAAGAGTTTTGGAAAGAGGGGCAAGTATGAAGTCTGTTGGGGATGAGAGAGCTTGGGAAGTGAGTCAGTTGTTGTTCGCTGATGATACAGCGCTGGTGGCTGATTCATGTGATAAACTGCAGAAGCTGGTGAATGATTTTGGTAAAGTGTGTGAAAGAAGAAAGTTAAGAGTAAATGTGAATAAGAGCAAGGTTATTAGGTACAGTAGGGTTGAGGGTCAAGTCAATTGGGAGGTAAGTTTGAATGGAGAAAAACTGGAGGAAGTAAAGTGTTTTAGATATTTGGGAGTGGATCTGGCAGCGGATGGAACCATGGAAGCGGAAGTGGATCATAGGGTGGGGGAGGGGGCGAAAATTCAGTGGGCCTTGAAGAATGTGTGGAAGTCGAGAACATTATCTCGGAAAGCAAAAATGGGTATGTATGAAGGAATAGTGGTTCCAACAATGTTGTATGGTTGCGAGGCGTGGGCTATGGATAGAGTTGTGCGCAGGAGGATGGATGTGCTGGAAATGAGATGTTTGAGGACAATGTGTGGTGTGAGGTGGTTTGATCGAGTGAGTAACGTAAGGGTAAGAGAGATGTGTGGAAATAAAAAGAGCGTGGTTGAGAGAGCAGAAGAGGGCGTTTTGAAGTGGTTTGGGCACATGGAGAGGATGAGTGAGGAAAGATTGACCAAGAGGATATATGTGTCGGAGGTGGAGGGAACGAGGAGAAGTGGGAGACCAAATTGGAGGTGGAAAGATGGAGTGAAAAAGATTTTGTGTGATCGGGGCCTGAACATGCAGGAGGGTGAAAGGAGGGCAAGGAATAGAGTGAATTGGATCGATGTGGTATACCGGGGTTGACGTGCTGTCAGTGGATTGAATCAGGGCATGTGAAGCGTCTGGGGTAAACCATGGAAAGCTGTGTAGGTATGTATATTTGCGTGTGTGGACGTATGTATATACATGTGTATGGGGGTGGGTTGGGCCATTTTCTTTCGTCTGTTTCCTTGCGCTACCTCGCAAATGCGGGAGACAGCGACAAAGCAAAAAAAAAAAAAAAAAAAAATATATATATATATATATATATATATATATATATATATATATATATGTATATATATATATATGTATATATATATATATATATATATATATATATATATATATATATATATATATATATATATATATCCCTGGGGATAGGGGAGAAAGAATACTTCCCACTTATTCCCTGCGTGTCGTAGAAGGCGACTAAAAGGTGAGGGAGCGGGGGACTGGAAATCCTCCCCTCTTTTTTCTTTTTTTAATTTTCCAAAAGAAGGAACAGAGAAGGGTGTCAGGTGAGGATATTCCCTCATAGGCCCAGTCCTCTGTTCTTAGCGCTATCTTGCTAACGTGGGAAATGGCGAATAGTTTGAAAGAAAGAAAATATAATCCTCCCCTCTTTTTTTTTTTTTTTTTCCAAAAGAAGGAACAGAGAAGAGGGCCAGGTGAGGATATTCCCTCAAAGACCCAGTCCTCTGTTCTTAACGCTACCTCGCTATCGCGGGAAATGGCGAATAGTATGAAAGAAAAAAGAAAAATATATATATATATATATATATATATATATATATATATATATATATATATATATATATATATATATATATATATGTATCTATTTATCTATTTATTATACTTTGTCACTGTCTCTCGCGTTAACGAGGTAGCACGAGGAAACAAACGAAAGAATGGCCCAACCCACCTACATACACATGTATATACATACACGTCCACACACGCACATATACATACCTATACATCTCAACATATACATATATATATATATATATATATATATATATATATATATATATATATATATATATATATATGTATATATATACAAACAGACATATACATATATACACATGTACATAATTTATACTGTCTGCTCATATTCTTTCCTGTCACAAGGTAGCACTAGGAAAATACAACAAGGGCCACATTCGTTCACACTCAGTCATTTGTAATGCACTGAAGCCACAGCTCTCTTTCCACATCCAGGCCCCATTGAAATTTCCATGGTTTACCCCAGACGCTTCATAAGCACATCGACCCCGGTATACCACATCGTTCCAATTCACTCTATTCCTTGCACGCCTTTCTTCCTCCTGCATGTTCAGGCCTTAATCACTCAAAATCATTTTCACTCCATCTCTCCACCTCCAATTTGGTCTCCCACTTCTCCTCGTTCCCTCCACCTCTGACACATATATCCTCTATGTCAATCTTTACTCGCTCATTCTCTCCATGTGACCAAGACATTTCAAAACACCCTCTTCGGCTCTCAAACACACTCTTTTTGTTACCACACATATCTCTTACCCTTTCATTACTTACTCGATCAAACCACCTCACACCACATATTGTCCTCAAACATCTCATGTCCAACACATCCACCCTCCTCTGCGCAACTTTATCTATAGCCAACGCCTCGCAACCATATAACATTGTTGGAACCACTATTCCTTCAAACATACCCATTTTTGCTTTCCGAGATAACATTCTCACCTTCCACACATTTTTCAACACTCCCAGAACTTTCGCCCCCTCCCCCACCCTATGATTCACTTCCACTTCCATGGTTCCATCTGCTGCCAAATCCACTCCCAGATATCTAAAACACTTCACTTCCTCCAGTTTTTCTCCACTCAAATGTACCTCCCAATTGACTTGTCCTTCAACACTACTGTACCTAATAACCTTGCTCTTATTCACATTTACTCTCAACTTTCTTCTTTCACACATTTTACCAAACTCAGTCACCAGTTTCTGCAGTTTCTCACCCGAATCAGCCACCAGTGCTGTATCATCAGCGAACAACAACTGACTTACTTCCCAAGCTCTCTCATCCACAACAGATTGCATACTTGCCCCTCTCTCCAAAACTCTTGCATTCACCTCCCTAACAACCCCATCCATAAACAAATTAAACAACCATGGAGACATCACGCACCCCTGCCACAAACCGACATTCACTGAGAACCAACCACTCCTGTCTTCCTACATGTACACATGCCTTACATCCTCGATAAAAACTTTTCACAGCTTTTAACAAATTGCCTCCCACACCATATATTCTTAATACCTTCCACAGTGCATCTCTATCAACTCTATCATATACCTTCTCCAGATCCATAAAAGCTATATACAAATCCATTTGCTTTTCTAAGTATTTCTCACATACATTCTTCAAAGTAAACACCTGATCCACACATCCTCTACCACTTCTGAAACCAAACTGCTCTTCCCCAATCTGATGATCTGTACATGCCTTCACCCTCTCAATCAATACCCTCCCATATAATTTCCCAGGAATACTCAACAAACTTATACCTCTGTAATTTGAGCACTGACTTTTATCCCCTTTGCCTTTGTGCAACGGCACTATGCAAGCATTCTGCCAATCCTCAGGCATCTCACCATGAGTCATACATACATTAAATAATCTTAGCAACCAGTCAACAACACAGGTGCCCCATTTTTTAATAAATTCCACTGCAATACCATCCAAAACTGCTGCCTTGCCGGCTTTCATCTTCTGCAAAGCTTTTACTATATCTTATCTGTTTACCAAATTATTCTCCCTAACCCTCTCACTTTGCACACCATCTCGACCAAAACACCCTATATCTGCCACTCTATCATCAAACACATTGAACAAACCTTCAAAATACTCACTCCATCTCCTTCTCACATTACCGTTACTTGTTATCACCTCCCCATTAGCCCCCTTCATTGATGTTCCCAGTTGCTCCCTTGTCTTACGCACTTTATTTACCTCCATCTAAAACATCTTTTTACTTTCCCTAAAATTTAATGAT
This sequence comes from Panulirus ornatus, assembly GCF_036320965.1. Lineage (NCBI taxonomy): Eukaryota > Metazoa > Arthropoda > Malacostraca > Decapoda > Palinuridae > Panulirus > Panulirus ornatus. The sequence continues at coordinate 11,518,530 of NC_092271.1, read as the reverse complement.
ACTCTCTCACCCCAACTCTCATTTGCCCTCTTTTTCACCTCTTGCATCTTGCATCTTTCTCTTGACCTCCTGCCTCTTTCTTTTATACAACTCCCACTCATTTGCATTTTTTCCCTGCAAAAATCATCCAAATGCCTCTCTCTTCTTTTTCACTAATAATCTTACTTCTTCATCCCACCACTCACTACCCTTTCTAATCTGCCCACCTCCCACGCTTCTCATGCCACAAGCATCTTTTGCGCAATCCTTCACTACTTCCCTAAATACATCCCATTCCCCCCCACTCCCCTTACGTCCTTTGTTCTCACCTTTTTCCATTCTGTACTCAGTCTCTCCTGGTACTTCCTCACACAAGTCTCCTTCCCTAGTTCACTTACTCTCACCACTCTCTTTACCCTAACATTCACTCTTCTTTTCTGAAAACCTACAAATCTTACCTTCGCCTTCACTAGATGATTATCAGACATCCCTCCAGTTGCACCTCTCAGCACATTAGCATCCAAAAGTCTCTCTTTCACGTGCCTATCAATTAACACGTAGTCCAATAAAGCTCTCTGGCCATCTCTCCTACTTACACACGAATACTTATGTATATCTCTCTTTTTAAACCAGGTATTCCTAATCACCAGTCCTTTATCAGCACACAAATCTACAAGCTCTTCACCATTTCCATTTACAACGCTGAACACCCCATGTACACCAATATTTCCCTCAACTGCCACATTACCCACCTTTGCATTCAAATCACCCATCATTATAACCTAGTCACGTGCATCAAAACTACTAACACACTCACTCAGCTGCTCCCAAAACACTTGCCTCTCATGATCTTTCTTCTCATGCCCAAGTGCATATGCACCAATAATCACCCATCTCTCTCCATCCACTTTCAGTTTTACCCATATCAATCTAGAGTTTACTTTCTTACACTCTATCACATACTCCCACCACTCATGTTTCAGGAGTAGTGCTACTCCTTCCCTTGCTCTTGTCCTCTCACCAACCCCTGACTTTACTCCCAAGACATTCCCAAACCACTCTTCCCCTTTACCCTTTAGATTCGTTTCACTCAGAGCCAGAACATCCAGGTTCCTTTCCTCAAACATACTACCTATCTCTCCTTTTTTCTCACCTTGGTTACATCCACACACATTTAGACACCCAAATCTGAGCCTTCGAGGAGGATGAGCACTCCCTGCGTGACTCCTTCTGTTTCCCCTTTTAGAAAAATAAAATACAAGGAGGGGAGGGTTTCTAGCTCCCCGCTCCCATCCCCTTTAGTTGTCTTCTACGACATGTGAGGAATGCATGGGAAGTATTCTTTCTCCCCTATTCATTATACTTTGTCGCTGTCTCCCGTGTTAGCAAGGTAGCCAAACCACCCACATACACATGTATGTACATACACGTCCAGACACAGGATAATGTACGGAGCAACAGATTGGGGAAAAGCAGTGTGGTTTCAGAAGAGGTAGAGGATGTGTGGATCAGTTGTTTGCTTTGAAGAATGTATGTGAGAAAAACTTAGAAAAACAAATGGATTTGTATGTGGCTTTTATGGATCTTGAGAAGGCATATGATAAGAGTTGACAGAGATGCTCTGTTAAAGGTATTAAGAATATATGGTGTGGGAAGCAAGCTGCTGGAAGCAGTGAAAAAATTTATCAAGGATGTAAGGCATGTGTACGAGTAGGAAGAGAGCAAAGTGATTGGTTCTCAGTAAATGTTGGTTTGCGGCAGGGGTGCGTGATGTCTCCATGGTTGTTTAATTTGTTTATGGATGGGGTTGCGAGGGAGGTGAATGAAAGGGTTTTGGGGAGAGGGGCATGTATGCAATCTGTTGTGGATGAGAGGACTTGGGAAAGTGAGTCAGTTGTTCATTGATGATACAGTGCTGGTGGCTGATTCAGGTGAAAAACTGGAGAAGCTGCAGAAAGCTGAGAGTAAGTGTGAATAAGAGCAAGGTTATTAGGTACAGTAAGGTTGAGGGACAAGTCAATTGGGAGGTAAGTTTGAATGGAGAAAAACTGAAGGAAGTGAAGTAAATTAGTTATCTGGGAGTGGATTTGGCAGCAGATGGAACCATGGAAGCAGAAGTGAATCATAGGTGGGGTAGGGGGCAAAAGTTCTGTGAGCGTTGAAAAATGTGTGGAAGGCAAGAACATTATCTTGGAAAGCAAAAATGGGTATGTTTAAAGGGATAGTGGTTTCAACAATGTTATACGGTATTCCAGGAATACTCAACAAACTTATACCTCTGTAATTTGAGCACTCACTTTTATCCCCTTTGCCTTTGTATAATGGCACTATGCAAGCATTCCACCAATCATCAGTCACCTCACCATGAGTCATACATACATTAAATAACCTTACCAACCAGTCAACAATGCAGGCAACCCCCTTTTTTAATAAATTCCACTGCAATACCATCCAAACCCACTGCCTTGCCAGCTTTCATCTTCCGCAAAGCTCTTACTACCTCTTCTCTGTTTACCAGATCATTCCCTCTAACCCTCCCACTTTGCACACCACTTCGGCCAAAACACCCTAATCTGCCACTCTATCATCAAACACATTCAACATGACTTCAAAATACTCACTCCATCTCCTTCTCACATCACCGCTACTTATCATCTCCCCATTAGCCCCCTTCATTGATGTTCCCATTTGTCCCCTTGTCTTATGCACTTTATTCACCTCCATCCAAAACATCTTTTTATTCTCCCTAAAATTTAATGATACTCTCTCATCCCAACCCTCATTTGCCCTCTTTTTCACCTCTTGCACCTTTCTCTTGACCTCCTGCCTCTTTCTTTTATACTTCTCCCACTCACTTGCATTATTTCCCTGCAAAAATTGTCCAAATGCCTCTCTCTTCTCTTTCACTAATTATCTTACTTCTTCATCGAACCACTCACTAACCTTTCTAATCTGCCCATCTCCCACGCTTCTCATGCCACAAGCATCTTTTGCGCAAGCCCTCACTGCTTCCCTAAATACATCCCATTCCTCTCCCACTCCCCTTATGTCCTTTGTTCTCACCTTTTTCCATTATGTACTCAGTCTCTCTTGGTACTTCTTCACACAAGTCTCCTTCCCAAGCTCACTTACTCTCACCACTCTCTTCACCCCAACATTCTCTCTTCTTTTCTGAAAACCTCTACAAATCTTCACCTTCGCCTCCACAAGATAATGATCAGACATCCCTCCAGTTGCATCTCTCAACACATTAACGTCCAAAAGTCTCTCTTTCACGTGCCTATCAATTAACACATGATCAAAAAACACTCTCTGGCCATCTCTACTACTTACATACGCATACTTATGTATATCTCTCTTTCTAAACCAGGTATTCCCCATCACCAGTCCTTTTTCAGCACATAAATCTACAAGCTCTTCATCATTTCCATTTACAACACTGAACACCCAATATGCACCAATTATTCCCTCAACTGCCACATTACCCACCTTTGCATTCAAATCACCCATCACTATAACCCGGTCTCGTGCATCAAAACTACTAACACACTCACTCAGCTGCTTCCAAAACACTTGCCTCTCATGATCTTCCTTTTCATGCCCAGGTGCATATGCACCAATAATCATCCATCTCTCTCCATCCACTTTCAGTTTTACCCATATCAATCTACAGTTTACTTTCTTACACTTTATCACATACACCCACCGCTCCTGTTTCAGGGGTAGTGCTACTCCTTCCCTTGATCTTGCCCTCTCACTAACCCCTGACTTGACTCCCAAGACATTCCCAAACCACTCTTCCCCTTTACACTTGAGCTTCGTTTCACTCAGAGCCAAAACATATATATATATATATATATATATATATATATATATATATATACATTTTTTTTTCTTTTTTTAAACTATTCGACATTTCCCGCGTTAGCGAGGTGGCGTTAAGAACAAAGGACTGGGCCTTTTTTGGAATATCCTCACCTGGCCCCCCTCTGTTCCTTCTTTTGGAAAATTAAAATAAAACGAGAGGGGAGGATTTCCAGCCTCCCACTCCCTCCCCTTTTAGTCACCTTCTACGACACGCAGGGAATACGTGCGAAGTATTCTTAATCCCCTATCCCCAGGGATAATATATATATATATATATATATATATATTATTTTTTTTATTATTATACTTTGTCGCTGTCTCCCGCATTTGCGAGGTAGCGCAAGGAGACAGACGAAAGAAATGGCCCAACCCCCCCCCCATACACATGTATATACATACGCCCACACACGCAAATATACATACCTACACAGCTTTCCATGGTTCACCCCAGACACTTCACATGCCTTGATTCAATCCACTGACAGCACGTCAACCCCGGTATACCACATCGCTCCAATTCACTCTATTCCTTGCCCTCCTTTCACCCTCCTGCATGTTCAGGCCCCGATCACACAAATTCTTTTTCACTCCATCTTTCCACCTCCAATTTGGTCTCCCTCTTCTCCTTGTTCCCTCCACCTCCGACACATATATCCTCTTGGTCAATCTTTCCTCACTCATCCTCTCCATATGCCCAAACCACTTCAAAACACCCTCTTCTGCTCTCTCAACCACGCTCTTTTTATTTCCACACATCTCTCTTACCCTTACGTTGCTCACTCGATCAAACCACCTCACACCACACATTGTCCTCAAACATCTCATTTCCAGCACATCCATCCTCCTGCGCACAACTCTATCCATAGCCCACGCCTCGCAACCATACAACATTGTTGGAACCACTTTTCCTTCAAACATACCCATTTTTGCTTTCCGAGATAATGTTCTCGACTTCCACACATTCTTCAAGGCCCCCAGGATTTTCGCCCCCTCCCCTACCCTATGATCCAAATCCGCTTCCATGGTTCCATCCGCTGCCAGATCCACTCCCAGATATCTAAAACACTTCACTTCCTCCAGTTTTTATATATATATATATATATATATATATATATATATATATATATATATATATATATGTGTGGGGAAGTACCAGGAGAGACTGTGTACAGAATGGAAAAAGGTGAGAACAATGGAAGTAAGGGGAGTGGGGGAGGAATGGGATGTATTTAGGGAATCAGTGATGGATTGCGCAAAAGATGCTTGTGGCATGAGGTGGGCTGTTTAGAAAGGGTAGTGAGTGGTGGGATGAAGAAGTAAGAGTATTAGTGAAAGAGAAGAGAGAGGCATTTGGACGATTTTTGCAGGGAAAAAATGCAATTGAGTGGGAGAAGTATAAAAGAAAGAGACAGGAGGTCAAGAGAAAGGTGCAAGAGGTGAAAAAAAGGGCAAATGAGAGTTGGGGTGAGAGACTATCAGTAAATTTTAGGGAGAATAAAAAGATGTTCTGGAAGGAGGTAAATAGGGTGCGTAAGACAAGGGAGCAAATGGGAACTTCAGTGAAGGGCGTAAATGGGGAGGTGATAACAAGTAGTGGTGATGTGAGAAGGAGATGGAATGAGTATTTTGAAGGTTTGTTGAATGTGTCTGATGACAGAGTGGCAGATATAGGGTGTTTTGGTCGAGGTGGTGTGCAAAGTGAGAGGGTTAGGGAAAATGATTTCGTAAACAGAGAAGAGGTAGTAAAAGCTTTGCGGAAGATGAAAGCCGGCAAGGCAGCAGGTTTGGATGGTATTGCAGTGGAATTTATTAAAAAAGGGGGTGACTGTATTGTTGACTGGTTGGTAAGGTTATTTAATGTATGTATGACTCATGGTGAGGTGCCTGAGGATTGGCAGAATGCGTGCATAGTGCCATTGTACAAAGGCAAAGGGGATAAGAGTGAGTGCTCAAATTACAGAGGTATAAGTTTGTTGAGTATTCCTGGTAAATTATATGGGAGGGTATTGATTGAGAGGGTGAAGGCATGTACAGAGCATCAGATTGGGGAAGAGCAGTGTGGTTTCAGAAGTGGTAGAGGATGTGTGGATCAGGTGTTTGCTTTGAAGAATGTATGTGAGAAATACTTAGAAAAGCAAATGGATTTGTATGTAGCATTTATGGATCTGGAGAAGGCATATGATAGAGTTGATAGAGATGCTCTGTGGAAGGTATTAAGAATATATGGTGTGGGAGGCAAGTTGTTAGAAGCAGTGAAAAGTTTTTATCGAGGATGTAAGGCATGTGTACGTGTAGGAAGAGAGGAAAGTGATTGGTTCTCAGTGAATGTAGGTTTGCGGCAGGGGTGTGTGATGTCTCCATGGTTGTTTAATTTGTTTATGGATGGGGTTGTTAGGGAGGTAAATGCAAGAGTCCTGGAAAGAGGGGCAAGTATGAAGTCTGTTGGGGATGAGAGAGCTTGGGAAGTGAGTCAGTTGTTGTTCGCTGATGATACAGCGCTGGAGGCTGATTCATGTGAGAAACTGCAGAAGCTGGTGACTGAGTTTGGTAAAGTGTGTGGAAGAAGAAAGTTAAGAGTAAATGTGAATAAGAGCAAGGTTATTAGGTACAGTAGGGTTGAGGGTCAAGTCAATTGGGAGGTGAGTTTGAATGGAGAAAAACTGGAGGAAGTGAAGTGTTTTAGATATCTGGGAGTGGATCTGTCAGCGGATGGAACCATGGAAGCGGAAGTGGATCATAGGGTGGGGGAGGGGGCGAAAATTTTGGGAGCCTTGAAAAATGTGTGGAAGTCGAGAACATTATCTCGGAAAGCAAAAATGGGTATGTTTGAAGGAATAGTGGTTCCAACAATGTTGTATGGTTGCGAGGCGTGGGCTATGGATAGAGTTGTGCGCAGGAGGATGGACGTGCTGGAAATGAGATGTTTGAGGAAAATGTGTGGTGTGAGGTGGTTTGATCGAGTAAGTAACGTAAGGGTAAGAGAGATGTGTGGAAATAAAAAGAGCGTGGTTGAGAGAGCAGAAGAGGGTGTTTTGAAATGGTTTGGGCACATGGAGAGAATGAGTGAGGAAAGATTGACCAAGAGGATATATGTGTCGGAGGTGGAGGGAACGAGGAGAAGAGGGAGACCAAATTGGAAGTGGAAAGATGGAGTGAAAAAGATTTTGTGTGATCGGGGCCTGAACATGCAGGAGGGTGAAAGGAGGGCAAGGAATAGAGTGAATTGGAGCGATGTGATATACAGGGGTTGACGTGCTGTCAGTGGATTGAGTCGGGGCATGTGAAGCGTCTGGGGTAAACCATGGAAAGCTGTGTAGGTATGTATATTTGCGTGTGTGGACGTGTGTATGTACATGTGTATGGGGGGGGGTTGGGCCATTTCTTTCGTCTGTTTCCTTGCGCTACCTCGCAAACGCGGGAGACAGCGACAAAGTATAAAAAAAAAAAAAAAATATATATATATATATATATATATATATATATATATATATATATATATATATACATATATATATACATATATCTTTTTTTTTTTGCTGCTGTCTCCCGCGTTTGCGAGGTAGCGCAAGGAAACAGACGAAAGAAATGGCCCAACCCACCCCCATACACATGTATATACATACATCCACACACGCAAATATACATACCTACACAGCTTTCCATGGTTTACCCCAGACGCTTCACATGCCCTGATTCAATCCACTGACAGCACGTCAACCCCGGTATACCACATCGATCCAATTCACTCTATTCCTTGCCCTCCTCTCACCCTCCTGCATGTCCAGGCCCCGATCACACAAAATCTTTTTCACTCCATCTTTCCACCTCCAATTTGGTCTCCCACTTCTCCTCGTTCCCTCCACCTCCGACACATATATCCTCTTGGTCAATCTTTCCTCACTCATTCTCTCCATGTACCCAAACCATTTCAAAACACCCTCTTCTGCTCTCTCAACCACGCTCTTTTTATTTCACACATCTCTCTTACCCTTATGTTACTTACTCGATCAAACCACCTCACACCACACATTCTCCTCAAACATCTCATTTCCAGCACGTCCATCCTCCTGCGCACAACTCTATCCACAGCCCATGCCTCGCAACCATACAACATTAGGTACAGTAGGGTTGAGGGTCAAGTCAATTGGGAGGTAAGTTTGAATGGAGAAAAACTGGAGGAAGTGAAGTGTTTTAGATATCTGGGAGTGGATCTGGCAGCGGATGGAACCATGGAAGCGGAAGTGGATCATAGGGTGGGGGAGGGGGCGAAAATTCTGGGAGCCTTGAAGAATGTGTGGAAGTTGAGAACATTATCTCGAATGCAAAAATAGGTATGTTTGAAGGAATAGTAGTTCCAACAATATATATATATATATATATATATATATATATATATATATATATATATATATATATATATATATATATACATATATATATATGTTCCTTTTTTTTCCAAAAGAAGGAACAGAGAAGCGGGCCAGGTGAGGATATTCCCTCAGAGGCCCAGTCCTCTGTTCTTAATGCTACCTTGCTAATGTGGGAAATGGCAAATAGTTTGAAAGAAAGAAATATATATATATATATATATATATATATATATATATATATATATATATATATATATACTTTTTTTTTTTTTGCTTTGTCGCTGTCTCCCGTGTTTGCGAGGTAGCACAAGGAAACAGACGAAAGAAATGGCCCAACCCACCCACATACACATGTATATACATACGTCCACACACGCAAATATACATACCTACACAGCTTTCTATGGTTTACCCCAGACGCTTCACATGCCCTGATTCAATCCACTGACAGCACGTCAACCCCGGTATACCACATCGATCCAATTCACTCTATTCCTTGCCCTCCTTTCACCCTCCTGCATGTTCAGGCCCCGATCACACAAAATCTTTTTCACTCCATCTTTCCACCTCCAATTTGGTCTCCCACTTCTCCTTGTTCCCTCCACCTCCGACACATATATCCTCTTGGTCAATCTTTCCTCACTCATTCTCTCCATGTGCCCAAACCATTTCAAAACACCCTCTTCTGCTCTCTCAACCACGCTCTTTTTATTTCCACACATCTCTCTTACCCTTACGTTACTTACTCAATCAAACCACCTCACACCACACATCGTCCTCAAACATCTCATTTCCAGCACATCCATCCTCTTGCGCACAACTCTATCCATAGCCCACGCCTCGCAACCATACAACATTGTTGGAACCACTATTCCTTCAAACATACCCATTTTTGCTTTCCGAGATAATGTTCTCGACTTCCACACATTCTTCAAGGCTCCCAGGATTTTCGCCCCCTCCCCCACCCTATGATCCACTTCCGCTTCCATGGTTCCATCCACTGCCAGATCCACTCCCAGATATCTAAAACACTTTACTTCCTCCAGTTTTTCTCCATTCAAACTTACCTCCCAATTGACTTGACCCTTAACCCTACTGTACCTAATAACCTTGCTCTTATTCACATTTACTCTTAACTTTCTTCTTTCACACACTTTACCAAACTCAGTCACCAGCTTCTGCAGTTTCTCACATGAATCAGCCACCAGCGCTGTATCATCAGCGAACAACAACTGACTCACTTCCCAAGCTCTCTCATCCCCAACAGACTTCATACTTGCCCCTCTTTCCAAAACTCTTGCATTTACCTCCCTAACAACCCCATCCATAAACAAATTAAACAACCTTGGAGACATCACACACCCCTGCCGCAAACCTACATTCACTGAGAACCAATCACTTTCCTCTCTTCCTACACGTACACATGCCATACATCCTCTATAAACACTTTTCACTGCTTCTAACAACTTGCCTCCCACACCATATATTCTTAATACCTTCCACAGAGCATCTCTATCAACTCTATCATATGCCTTCTCCAGATCCATAAATGCTACATACAAATCCATATATATATTGGGAAAGAGCAATATGGTTTCAGAAGTGGTAGAGGATGTGTGGATCAGGTGTTTGCTTTGAAGAATGTATGTGAGAAATACTTAGAAAAGCAAATGGATTTGTATGTTGCATTTATGGATCTGGAGAAGCCATTTGATAGAGTTCATAGAGATGCTCTGAGGAAGGTATCAAAAATATATGGTGTGGGAAGCAAGTTCTTAGAAGCAGTGAAAAGTTTTTATCAAGGATGTAAGGCATGTGTACGAGCAGGAAGAGAGGAAAGTGATTGGTTCTCAGTGAATGTCAGTTTGCAGCAGGGGTGTGTGATGTCTCCGTGGTTGTTTAATTTGTTTATGGATAGGGTTGTTAGGGAGGTGAATGCAAGGGTTTTGGAGAGAGGGGAAAGTATGCAGTCTCTTGTGGATGAGAGAGCTTGGGAAGTGAGTCAGTTGTTATTCACTGATGATACAGTGCTGGTGGCTGATTTGGGTGAGAAATTGCAGAAGCTGGTGACTGAGTTTGGTAAAGTGTGTGAAAGAAGAAACCTGAGAGTAAATGTGAATAAGAGCATGGTTATTAGGTATAGTAGGGTTGAGGGACAAGTCAATTGGGAGGTACATCTGAATGGAGAAAAATTGGAAGAAGTAGAGTGCTTTAGATATCTGGGAGTGGATTTGGCAGCGGATAGAAGCATGGAAGTGGAAGTGAGCCACAGGGTGGGGAAGGGGGCAAAGGTTCTTGGAGCACTGAAAAATGTGTGGAAGGTGAGAACATTACCTTGGAAAGGAAAATGCAACATACAAATCCATCTTTTTTTATATGTATTTCTCACATACATTCTTCAAAGCAATCACCTGATCCACACATCCTCTGCCACTTCTGAAACCACACTGCTACTCCTCAGTCTGATGCTCTGTACATGCCTTCATCCTCTCAATCAACACCCTCCCATATAATTTCCCAGGAATACTCAACAAAAAATGCAACATACAAATCCATCTTTTTTTTACATGTATTTCTCACATACATTCTTCAAAGCAAACACCTGATCCACACATCCTCTGCCACTTCTGAAACCACACTGCTACTCCTCAGTCTGATGCTCTGTACATGCCTTCATCCTCTCAATCAATACCCTCCCATATAATTTCCCAGGAATACTCAACAAACTTATCCCCTTTGCCTTTGTACAATGGCAATATGCATGCATTCTGCCAATCCTCAGGCACTTCACAATGATCCATACATACAATGAATATCCTTACCAATCAATCAACAAAACATTCACCCCCCTTTTTAATAAATACCATTGCAATACCATTGAAACCCACCGCCTTGCCAGATTTCATCTTCCACTAAGCTTTCACTTCCTTGTCTCTGTTTACCAAACCATTCTCCCTGACCCCTCTAAAACCGTACACTACCTTGACCAAAACACCGTATGACTGCCACTCTGTCATCAAACACATTCAACAAACCTTCAAATTACTGACTCCATCTCCTCAATTCATCACTACCTGTTATAAACTCCCCACTTGCCCCCTTCACCGATGTTCCAATTTGTTCTCATGTCTTACCCACATTATTTACCTCCTTCCAAAACATCTTTTTATTTCCCCTAGAATTTACTGATACTCTCTCCCCCCAACTCTCATTTGGCTTCTTTTTCTCCCAGTCATTTGCACTACTTCCCTGCAAAAATATATACATATTATCCATGGGGACAGGGAAGAAAGAATACTTCCCATGTATTCCCTGTGTGTCATAGAACTTATCGTGTTTCATTATCCCCGTGGACTCATAGGAATATCTTGATCATGTGTAAAATTGTGATCCTTTCCAATATATATATATATATATATATATATATATATATATATATATATATATATATATATATATATATTTATATTCATTTTTATTTATTTTGCTTTGTCGCTGTCTCCCGCGTTTGCGAGGTAGCACAAGGAAACAGACGAAAGAAATGGCCCAACCCACCCCCATACACAATATATATACATACACGTCCACACACGCAAATATACATACCTATACATCTCAATGTACACATATATATACACACACAGACACATACATATATACCCATGCACACAATTCACACTGTCTGCCTTTATTCATTCCCATCGCCACCTCGCCACACATGGAATACCATCCCCCTCCCCCCTCATGTGTGCGAGGTAGCACTAGGAAAAGACAACAAAGGCCCCATTCATTCACACTCAGTCTCTAGCTGTCATACAATAATGCCTGAAACCACAGCTCCCTTTCCACATCCAGGCCCCACACAACTTTCCATGGTTTACCCCAGGCGCCTCACATGCCCTGATTCAATCCACTGACAGCACGTCAACCCCGGTATACCACATCGATCCAATTCACTCTATTCCTTGCCCTCCTTTCACCCTCCTGCATGTTCAGGCCCCAATCACACAAAATCTTTTTCACTCTATCTTTCCACCTCCAATTTGGTCTCCCACTTCTCCTCGTTCCCTCCACCTCCGACACATATATCCTCTTGATCAATCTTTCCTCACTCATTCTCTCCATGTGCCCAAACCATTTCAAAACACCCTCTTCTGCTCTCTCAACCATGCTCTTTTTATTTCCACACATCTCTCTTACCCTTACATTACTTACTCGATCAAACCACCTCACACCACACATTGTCCTTAAACATCTCATTTCCAGCACATCCACCCTCCTGCGCACAACTCTATCCATCACCCACGTCTCGCAACCATACAACATTGTTGGAACTACTATTCCTTCAAACATAGCCATTTTTGCTTTCCGAGATAATGTTCTCGACTTCCACACATTCTTCAAGACTCCCAGGATTTTCGCCCCCTTCCCCACCCTATGATTCACTTCCGCTTCCATGGTTCCATCCGCTGCAGATCCACTCCCAGATATCTAAAACACTTTACTTCCTTCAGTTTTTCTCCATTCAAACTTACCTCCCAATTGACATGACCCTCAACCCTACTGTACCTAATAACCTTGCTCTTATTCACATTTACTCTTAACTTTCTTCTTTCACACACTTTACCAAACTCAGTCACCAGCTTCTGCAGTTTCTTGCATGGATCAGCCACCAGCGATGTATCATCAGCGAACAACAACTGACTCACTTCCCAAGCTCTCTCATCCCCAACAGATTTCATACTTGCCCCTCTTTCCAAAACTCTTGCATTCACCTCCTTAACAACCCCATCCATAAACAAATTAAACAACCTTGGAGACATCACACACCCCTGCCACAAACCTACATTCACTGAGAACCAATCACTTTCCTCTCTTCCTACACGTACACATGCCTTACATCCTCGATAAAAACTTTTCACTGCTTCTAACAACTTTCCTCCCACACCATATATTCTTAATACCTTCCACAGAGCATCTCTATCAACTCTATCATATGCCTTCTCCAGATCCATAAATGCTACATACAAATCCATTTGCTTTTCTAAGTTTTTCTCACATACATTCTTCAAAGCAAACACCTGATCCACACATCCTCTACCACTTCTGAAACCACAAAGCTCTTCCCCAATCTGATGCTCTGTACATGCCTTCACCCTCTCAATCAATACCCTCCCATATAATTTACCAGGAATACTCAACAAACTTATACCTCTGTAATTTGAGCACTCACTCTTATCCCCTTTGCCTTTGTTCAATGGCACTATGCACGCATTCTGCCAATCCTCAGGCACCTCACCATGAGTCATACATACATTAAATAACCTTACCAACCAGTCAACAATACAGTCACCCCCTTTTTTAATAAATTCCACTGCAATACCATCCAAACCTGCTGCCTTGCCGGCTTTCATCTCCTGCAAAGCTTTTACTACATCTTTTCTGTTTACCAAAATCATTTTCCCTAACCCTCTCACTTTGCACACCACCTCGACCAAAACACCCTATATCTGCCACTCTATCATCAAACACATTCAACAAACCTTCAAAATACTCACTCCATCTCCTTCTCACATCACCACTACTCGTTATCACCTCCCCATTTGCGCCCTTCACTGAAGTTCCCATTTGCTCCCTTGTCTTACGCACTTTATTTACCTCCTTCCAGAACATCTTTTTATTCTCCCTAAAATTTAATGATACTCTCTCACCCCAACTCTCATTTGCCCTCTTTTTCACCTCTTGCACCTTTCTCTTGACCTCCTGTCTCTTTCTTTTATACATCTCCCACTCAATTGCATTTTTTCCCTGCAAAAATCGTCCAAATGCCTCTCTCTTCTCTTTCACTAATAATCTTACTTCTTCATCCCACCACTCACTACCCTTTCTAATCAACCCACCTCCCACTCTTCTCATGCCACAAGCATCTTTTGCGCAATCCATCACTGATTCCCTAAATACATCCCATTCCTCCCCCGCTCCTCTTACTTCCATTGTTCTCACCTTTTTCCATTCTGTACTCAGTCTCTCCTGGTACTTCCTCACACAAGTCTCCTTCCCAAGCTCACTTACTCTCACCACCCTCTTCACCCCTACATTCACTCTTCTTTTCTGAAAACCCATACAAATCTTCACCTTAGCCTCCACAAGATAATGATCAGACATCCCTCCAGTTGCACCTCTCAGCACATTAACATCCTAAAGTCTCTCTTTCGCGCGCCTGTCAATTAACACGTAGTCCAATAATGCTCTCTGGCCATCTCTCCTACTTACATACGTATACTTATGTATATTATCATTATCATTATTTTATTATTTTGCTTTGTCGCTGTCTCCCATGCCTGTGAGGTAGCGCAAGGAAACAGACGAAAGAAATGGCCCAACCCACCTCCACTCACATGCGCACACACACACGTCCACACACGTAAACATACACACCCACACATCCCAATGTACACACATATATACACACACAGACACGCACATATACACACATGCACACAATTCACACTGTCTGCCCCTACTCACCCCCATCACCACCCCGGCCACACACGGAATAACATCCCCCTCCCCCCTCATGTGCGCGAGGCAGTGCCAGGAAAAGACAACAAAGGCCCCATTCGCTCACACTCAGTCTCCAGCTGTCATGCAATAATGCCAGAAACCACAGCTCCCTTTCCACATCCAGGCCCCACAGAACTTTCCGTGGTTTACCCTAGACATTTCACATGCCCTGATTCAATCCATTGACAGCCTGTCGACCCCGGTATACCACATCGCTCCAATTCACTCTATTCCTTGCCCACCTTTCACCCTCCTGCATGTTCAGGCCCCGATCACTCAAAATCTTTTTCACTCCATCTTTCCACCTCCAATTTGGTCTCCCACTTCTCGTTCCCTCCACCTCCAACACATATATCCTCTTGGTCAATCTTTCCTCACTCATTCTCTCCATATGCCCAAACCATTTCAAAACACCCTCTTCTGCTCTCTCAACCATGCTCTTTTTATTTCCACACACACACACATATATATATATATATATATATATATATATATATATATATATATATATAATATTCACTGAGAACCAATCACTTTCCTCTCTTCCTACACGTACACATGCCTTACATCCTCGATAAAAACTTTTCACTGCTTCTAACAGCTTGCCTCCCACACCATATATTCTTAATACCTTCCACAGAGCTTCTCTATCAACTCTATCATATGCCTTCTCCAGATCCATAAATGCTACATACAAATCCATTTGCTTTTCTAAGTATTTCTCACATACATTCTTCAAAGCAAACACCTGATCCACACATCCTCTACCACTTCTGAAACCACACTGCTCTTCCCCAATCTGATGCTCTGTACATGCCTTCACCCTCTCAATCAATATCCTCCCATATAATTTACCAGGAATACTCAACAAACTTATACCTCTGTAATTTGAGCACTCACTCTTATCCCCTTTGCCTTTGTACAAAGGCACTATGCACGCATTCCGCCAATCCTCAGGCACCTCACCATGAGTCATACATACATTAAATAACCTTACCAACCAGTCAACAATACAGTCACCCCCTTTTTTAATAAATTCCACTGCAATACCATCCAAACCTGCTGCCTTGCCGGCTTTCATCTTCTGCAAAGCTTTTACTACCTCTTCTCTGTTTACCAAATCATTTTCCCTAACCCTCTCACTTTGCACACCACCTCGACCAAAACACCCTATATCTGCCACTCTATCATCAAACACATTCGACAAACCTTCAAAATACTCACTCCATCTCCTTCTCACATCACCACTACTTGTTATCACCTCCCCATTTGCGCCCTTCACTGAAGTTCCCATTTGCTCCCTTGTCTTACGCACTTTATTTACCTCCTTCCAGAACATCTTTTTATTCTCCCTAAAATTTAATGATACTCTCTCACCCCAACTCTCATTTGCCCTTTTTTTCACCTCTTGCACCTTTCTCTTGACCTCCTGTCTCTTTCTTTTATACATCTCCCACTCAATTTCATTTTTTCCCTGCAAAAATCGTCCAAATGCCTCTCTCTTCTCTTTCACTAATACTCTTACTTCTTCATCCCACCACTCACTACCCTTTCTAATCAACCCACCTCCCACTCTTCTCATGCCACAAGCATCTTTTGCGCAATCCATCACTGATTCCCTAAATACATCCCATTCCTCCCCCACTCCCCTTACTTCCATTGTTCTCACCTTTTTCCATTCTGTACTCAGTCTCTCCTGGTACTTCCTCACACAAGTCTCCTTCCCAAGCTCACTTACTCTCACCACCCTCTTCACCCCAACATTCACTCCTCTTTTCTGAAAACCCATACAAATCTTCACCTTAGCCTCCACAAGATAATGATCAGACGTCCCTCCAGTTGCACCTCTCAGCACATTAACATCCAAAAGTCTCTCTTTCGCGCGCCTGTCAATTAACACATAATCCAATAACGCTCTCTGGCCATATCTCCTACTTACATAAGTATACTTATTGTTTAATTTGTTTATGGATGGGGTTGTTAGGGAGGTGAATGCAAGAGTTTTGGAAAGAGGGGCAAGTATGAAGTCTGTTGGGGATGAGAGAGCTTGGGAAGTGAGTCAGTTGTTTTTCGCTGATGATACAGCGCTGGTGGCTGATTCATGTGAGAAACTTCAGAAGCTGGTGACTGAGTTTGGTAAAGTGTGTGAAAGAAGAAAGTTAAGAGTAAATGTGAATAAGAGCAAGGTTATTAGGTACAGTAGGGTTGAGGGTCAAGTCAATTGGGAGGTGAGTTTGAATGGAGAAAAACTGGAGGAAGTGAAGTGTTTTAGATATCTGGGAGTGGATCTGGCAGCGGATGGAACCATGGAAGCGGAAGTGGATCATAGGGTGGGGGAGGGGGCGAAAATTCTGGGAGCCTTGAAGAATGTGTGGAAGTCGAGAACATTATCTCGGAAAGCAAAAATGGGTATGTTTGAAGGAATAGTGGTTCCAACAACGTTGTATGGTTGCGAGGCGTGGGCTATGGATAGAGTTGTGCGCAGGAGGATGGATGTGCTGGAAATGAGATGTTTGAGGACAATATGTGGTGTGAGGTGGTTTGATCGAGTAAGTAACGTAAGGGTAAGAGAGATGTGTGGAAATAAAAAGAGCGTGGTTGAGAGAGCAGAAGAGGGTGTTTTGAAATGGTTCGGGCACATGGAGAGAAAGAGTGAGGAAAGATTGAACAAGAGAATATATGTGTCGGAGGTGGAGGGAACGAGGAGAAGAGGGAGACCAAATTGGAGGTGGAAAGATGGAGTGAAAAAGATTTTGTGTGATCGGGGCCTGAACATGCAGGAGGGTGAAAGGAGGGCAAGGAATAGAGTGATTTGGAGCGATGTGGTATACCGGGGTTGACGTGCTGGCAGTGGATTGAATCAAGGCATGTGAAGCGTCTGGGGTAAACCATGGAAAGCTGTGTAGGTATGTATATTTGCGTGTGTGAACGTATGTATATACATGTGTATGGGGGTGGGTTGGGCCATTTCTTTCGTCTGTTTCCTTGCGCTACCTCGCAAACGCGGGAGACAGCGACAAAGCAAAAAAAAAAAAAAAAAAGATATATAATATATTTCTGAATCACATTTTAGCTAATCATATGACAAGAAATATAAGCATCATTATGAGTTTAATCACATAATATCCATCATTCTGCCCTGTGTGACCCACCTTTTCAATAAGCACTGCCATCAAAAATGGTGATCCATGCAGAACTCTCAGTCCTCACTTACACCTCTCAAGCCATTTTGACAAGCACTAAAAAATTATTTTTGGTAAGTATGCAGTGTGCATATACATACTGAAATCTAATCATGTAATTTGCATTAATTCATTTAGTTAATGTGTCTCCAGTACTTACTTATATGTACTTTTATCTATATTCTGTATGGATTTATGTAGTTAGCATGGATGTCTTTAGTAATATCTTAGATTATAATGTTAGAAAATGACCACCCACAAACACATACTTATGGGGTAAATGCTTTCAATTTTTCCTTTTTCAATTTACACCCAGGTTTTTGAAACCTGATTCAAGCATAGATTAAGATAAAGCTGTAAATGGATAAGGAAGTGTTTGGGAAGCTTGGGCACCACAATAAAGAAGTGCAAAGATCTGAGTAACATTTTACATTAGAGCAAATGAATTAAGAAAGGAGCTACAATGAAGACTTAAGGGCTATAAATATAACCCCCACATATGAAAGAAGAGAAAGGTAGGTTCTAAGTATAGCTTTCAAGTTTCTAAATCAGCAGGTCATTGAAAGGAAACATTTCTTCATGAGATGCTTTACTGGAGGAAACTGAAAGCCAATAAAGCAACTGGTTAGTAAGGATGTATATAGATCCTATTTTACTGGAAGGGTGGTGGATGGCTGGAATAGACTAAACAAAGAAATGGTGGATGCTTACAGTTTACAAAATTGTAGAACTATTGTGTAGAAATTGGTGAATATCGATATAATCATTTTCATTTCTATTATTACAATTATTATCAACATCAGTAGCACTGATATCATTATACAACCCCAAGACCCCTTTTATGGGGCTTCTGCACCTTTGTGACTATCCAGGAACAAGGGAATGATAAACTCATTTAGAGCAAGAAGTTCCTCAACAATGCTGTACAACTTTCCATCCATACATGATGATACAACCACACTGTAGGTGACCTCTTCCCCAAAGTGTGTCCACTTGTGAATGGAGTCCAATAACACCAAGAGATAAGAATAAACAGGTAAACAAGTAAAACCTTCATTGATATAATATTACTATAACTTTTGGTTGCTATGGAAAGTTAGACATTTTCATAGGCTGTTTTTTCTATAAAAGTGCAACTTATCTTTATGATGAACCTTGACCTTCATAGCTCTCCCAACTATCTTTTTCATTTATCTATATTCTTTTTATCATACTTCGTCGCTGTCTCCCACATTAGCGAGGTAGCGCAAGGAAACAGACGAAAGAATGGGCCAACCCAACCGCATATACATGTATATACATACACGTCCACACACGTACATATACATACCTATGCATTTCAACGTATACATAAATACTCATGTATATAATTCATACTTGCTGCCTTTATTCATTCCCGTTGCCACCCCGCCACACATGAAATGACAACACCCCTCCCCCACACGTGTGCGAGGCAGCACTAAGAAAAGACCATAAAGGCCACATTCGTTCACACTCGGTCTCTAGCTGTCATGTATAATGCAACGAAACCAGAGCTCCCTACTTACATCTAAGCCCCGCAAAACGATCCACGGTTTACTCCAGACGGTTCACATGTCCTGGTTCGATCCATTGACAGCATGTTGACCCCGATATACCACATCATTCCAATTCACTCTATTCCTTGCATGCCTTTCACCCTCCTGCATGTTCAGGCCCAGATCACTCAAAATCTTTTTCACTCCATCCTTCCACCTCCAATTTGGTCTCCCACTTCTCCTCGTTCCCTCCACCTCTGTCAATCTTTCCACACTCATTCTCTCCATGTGACCAAACCATTTCAATACAACCTCTTCTGCTCTCTCAACCACACTCTTAATATCACCACAAATCTCTCTTACCCTTTCATTACTTACTCAATCAAACCACCTCACACCACATATTGTCCTCAAACATCTCATCCCCAACACATCTACCCTCCTGCACACAACCCTATCTATAGCCCATGCCTCGCAACCATACACCATTGTTGGAACCACTATTCCTTCAAGCATACCCATTTTTACTTTCCGAGATTATGTTCTCGCCTTCCACACATTTTTCAACGCTCCCAGAACTTTTGCCCCCTCCCCCACCCTGTGACTCACTTCCGCTTCCATGGTTCCATCCGCTGCCAAATCCACTCCCAGATATCTAAAACACTTCACTTCCCCCAGTCTCTCTCCATTCAAATTTACCTCCTAATTGACGTGTCCCTCAACCCTACTACCTAATAACCTTGCTCTTATTTACTCTCAGCTTTCTTCATTCACACACTTTACCAAATTAAGTCACCAGTTTCTGCAGTTTCTCACCCGAATCAGCCACCAGCGCTGTATCATCAGCGAACAACATCTCACTCACTTCCCAAGCCCTCTCATCCACAACAGATTGCATACTTGCCCCTCTCTCCAAAACTCTTGCATTCACCTCCCTAACAACCCCATCCATAAACAAATTCAACAACAATGGAGACATCATGCACCCCTGCTGCAAACCAACATTCACTGAGAACCAATCACTTTCCTCTCTTCCTAGTTGTACACGTGTCTTACATCCTCGATAAAAACTTTTCACTGCTTCTAACAACTTGCCTCCCATACCATATACTCTTAATACCTTCCACAGAGCATCTCTATCAACTCTATCATATGTCTTCTCCAGATCCATAAATTATATTTATTTATTTATTTTGCTTTGTCGCTGTCTCCCGCGTTTGCGAGGTAGCGCAAGGAAACAGAAGAAAGAAATGGCCCAACCCACCCCCATACACATGTATATACATACACATCCACACACGCAAATATACATACCCATACATCTCAATTTACACACATATATATATACACACACAGACACTACATATATACACATGCACACAATTCACACTGTCTGCCTTTATTCATTCCCATCGCCACCTCACCACACATGGAATAACATCCCCCTCCCCCCTCATGTAAGCAAGGCAGTGCTAGGAAAAGACAACAAAGGCCCCATTCATTCACACTCAGTCTCTAGCTGTCATGCAATAATGGCCGAAACCACAGCTCCCTTTCCACATCCAGGCTCCACACAACTTTCCATGGTTTACCCCAGACGCTTCACATGCCCTGATTCAATCCACTGACAGCACGTCGACCCCGGTATACCACATCGATCCAATTCACTCTATTCCTTGCCCGCCTTTCACCCTCCTGCATGTTCAGGCCCCGATCACTCAAAATCTTTTTCACTCCATCTTTCCACCTCCAATTTGGTCTCCCACTTCTCCTCATTCCCTCCACCTCCGACATATATACCCTCTTGGTCAATCTTTCCTCACTCATTCTCTCCATGTGACCAAACTATTTCAAAACACCCTCTTCTGCTCTCTCAACCACGCTCTTTTTATTTCCACACATCTCTCTTACCTTTACATTACTTACTTGTTCAAACCACTTCACACCACATATTGTCCTCAAACATCTCATTTCCAGCACATCCACCCTCCTGCGCACAACTCTATCCATAGCCCAGCCTCGCAACCATACAACATTGTTGGAACCACTAATCCTTCAAACATACCCATTTTTGCTTTCCAAGATAGTGTTCTTGACTTCCACACATTCTTTAAGGCTCCCAGGATTTTCACCCCGTCCCCCACCCTATGATTCACTTCCACTTTTATGGTTCCATCCGCTGCCAGATCCACTCCTAGATATCTAAAACTCTTTACTTCCTCCAGTTTTTCTCCATTCAAACTTAACTCCCAATTGACTTGACCCTCAACCCTACTGTACCTAATAGCCTTGCTCTTATTCACATTTACTCTTAACTTTCTTCTTTCACACACTTTACCAAACTCAGTCACCAGCTTCTGCAGTTTCTTGCATGGATCAGCCACCAGCGATGTATCATCAGCGAACAACAACTGACTCACTTCCCAAGCTCTCTCATCCCCAACAGACTTCATACTTGCCCCTCTTTCCAAAACTCTTGCATTCACCTCCTTAACAACCCCATCCATAAACAAATTAAACAACCTTGGAGACATCACACACCCCTGCCGCAAACCTACATTCACTGAGAACCAATCACTTTCCTCTCTTCCTACACGTACACATGCCTTACTTCCTCGATAAAAACTTTTCACTGCTTCTAACAACTTGCCTCCCACACCATATATTCTTAGTACCTTCCACAGAGCTTCTCTATCAACTCTAACATATGCCTTCTCCAGATCCATAAATGCTACATACAAATCCATTTGCTTTTCTAAGTATTTCTCACATACATTCTTCAAAGCAAACATCTAATCCACACATCCTCTACCACTTCTGAAACCACACTGCTCTTCCCCAATCAGATGCTCTGTACATGCCTTCACCCTCTCAATCAATACCATCCCATATAATTTACCAGGAATACTCAACAAACTTATACCTCTGTAATTTGAGCACTCACTCTTATCCCCTTTGCCTTTGTACAATGGCACTATGCACGCATTCCGCCAATCCTCAGGCACCTCACCATGAGTCATACATACATTAAATAACCTCACCAACCAGTCAACAATACAGTCACCCCCTTTCTTAATAAATTCCACTGCAATACCATCCAAACCTGCTGCCTTGCCGGCTTTCATCTTCCGCAAAGCTTTTACTACCTCTTCTCTGTTTACCAAATCATTTTCCCTAACCCTCTCACTTTGCACACCACCTCGACCAAAACACCCTATATCTGCCACTCTATCATCAAACACATTCAACAAACCTTCAAAATACTCACTCCATCTACTCACATCACCACTACTTGTTATCACTTCCCCATTAGCCCCCTTCACTTCCAGTTTCATAAGAGAAGAAGTGGACCAGGCAGTATGATACAGTGGTTAAACTGATGAAAACTACTATTGACGTTTGTGTAAATAAATCATATATTTCCCTTTTCCATAGCCAGAGCTTGAACCATTATGTGACATTCATTTTCCATTTCATTTCCAGCTAGAAGTTTCAGTTTTCTAAATTATTTCATACATTTTTCATATATATATATATATATATATATATATATATATATATATATATATATATATATATATATATTTTTTTTTTTGCTTTGTCGCTGTCTCCCGCGTTTGCGAGGTAGCGCAAGGAAACAGACGAAAGAAATGGCCCAACCCACCCCCATACACATGTATATACATACGTCCACACACGCAAATATACATACCTACACAGCTTTCCATGGTTTACCCCAGACGCTTCACATGCCCTGATTCAATCCACTGACAGCAAGTCAACCCCGGTATACCATATCGCTCCAATTCACTCTATTCCTTGCCCTCCTTTCACCCTCCTGCATGTTCAGGCCCCGATCACACAAAATCTTCTTCACTCCATCTTTCCACCTCCAATTTGGTCTCCCTCTTCTCCTCGTTCCCTCCACCTCCGACACATATATCCTCTTGGTCAATCTTTCCTCACTCATTCTCTCCATGTGCCCAAACCATTTCAAAACACCCTCTTCTGCTCTCTCAACCACGCTCTTTTTATTTCCACACATCTCTCTTACCCTTAGGTCACTTACTCGATCAAACCACCTCACACCACACATTGTCCTCAAACATCTCATTTCCAGCACATCCATCCTCCTGCGCACCACTCTATCCATAGCCCATGCCTTGCAACCATACAACATTGTTGGAACCACTATTCCTTCAAACATACCCATTTTTGCTTTCCGAGATAATGTTCTTGACTTCCACACATTCTTCAAGGCTCCCAGAATTTTCGCCCCCTCCCCCACCCTATGATCCACTTCCGCTTCCATGGTTCCATCTGCTGCCAGATCCACTCCCAGATATCTAAAACACTTCACTTCCTCCAGTTTTTCTCCATTCAAACTCACCTCCCAATTGACTTGACCCTCAACCCTACTGTACCTAATAACCTTGCTCTTATTCACATTTACTCTTAACTTTCTTCTTTCACACACTTTACCAAACTCAGTCACCAGCTTCTGCAGTTTCTCACATGAATCAGCCACCAGTGCTGTATCATCAGCAAACAACAACTGACTCACTTCCCAAGCTCTCTCATCCCCAACAGACTTCATACTTGCCCCTCTTTCCAAAACTCTTGCATTCACCTCCCTAACAACCCCATCCATAAACAATATATATATATATATATATATATATATATATATATATATATATATATATATATATATATATATATTTTTTTTTTTTTCACACTATTCGCCATTTCCCGCATTAGCGAGGTAGCGCTAAGAACAGAGGACTGGGCCTTTGAGGGAATATCCTCACCTGGCCCCCTTCTCTGTTCCTTCTTTTGGAAAAAAAAAAAAAAAAAAAAAAAAACGAGAGGGGAGGATTTCCAGCCCCCCGCTCCCTTCCCTTTTAGTCGCCTTCTACGACACGCAGGGAATACGTGGGAAGTATTCTTTCTCCCCTATCCCCAGGGATAATATATATATATATATATATATTATGCTGGGGATAGGGGAGAAAGAATACTTCCCATGCATTCCTCACGTGTCGTAGAAGGCGACTAGAGGGGATGGGAGGGGGGGGCCAGAAATCCTCCCCTCCTTGTATACTAACTTTCTAAAATGGGTAACAGAAGAAGGAGTCATGCGGGGAGTGCTCATCCTCCTCGTAGGCTCAGATTGGGGTGTCTAAATGTGTGTGGATGTAACCAAGATGTGAAAAAAGGAGAGATAGCTAGTATGTTTGAGGAAGGGAACCTGGATGTTTTGGCTCTGAGTGAAACGAAGCTTAAGGGTAAAGGGGAAGTGTGGTTTGGGAATGTCTTGGGAGTAAAGTCAGGGGTTAGTGAGAGGACAAGAGCAAGGGAAGGAGTAGCACTACTCCTGAAACAGGAGTTGTGGGAGTATGTGATAGAATGTAAGACAGTAAATTCTAGATTGATATGGGTAAAACTGAAAGTTGATGGAGAGAGATGTGTGATTATTGGTGCATATGCACCTGGGCATGAGAAGAAAGATCATGAGAGGCAAGTGTTTTGGGAGCAGCTGAATGAGTGTGTTAGTGGTTTTGATGCACAAGACCGGGTTATAGTGATGGGTGATTTGAATGCAAAGGTGGGTAATGTGGCAGTTGAGGGAATAATTGGTGTACATGGGGTGTTCAGTGTTGTAAATGGAAATTTTAAAAAGAGAGATATACATAAGTATACGTATGTAAGTAGGAGAGATGGCCAGAGAGCGTTATTGGATTACGTGTTAATTGACAGGCGTGCGAAAGAGAGACTTTTGGACGTTAATGTGCTGAGAGGCGCAACTGGAGGGATGTCTGATCATTATCTTGTGGAGGCGAAGGTGAAGATTTGTATGGGTTTTCAGAAAAGAAGAGAGAATATTGGGGTGAAGAGGGTGGTGAGAGTAAGTGAGCTTGGGAAGGAGACTTGTGTGAGGAAGTACCTGGAGAGACTGAGTATAGAATGGAAAAAGGTGAGAACAAAGGAGGTAAGGGGAGTGGGGGAGGAATTGGATGTATTTAGGGAAGCAGTGATGGCTTGCGCAAAAGATGCTTGTGGCATGAGAAGCGTGGGAGGTGGGCAGATTAGAAAGGGTAGTGAGTGGTGGGATGAGGTAGTAAGATTATTAGTGAAAGAGAAGAGAGAGGCATTTGGACAATTTTTGCAGGGAAAAAATGCAAATGAGAGGGAGATGTATGAAAGAAAGAGACAGGAGGTCAAGAGAAAGGTGCAAGAGGTGAAAAAGAGGGCAAATGAGAGTTGGGGTGAGAGAGTATCATTAAATTTTAGGGAGAATAAAAAGATGTTCTGGAAGGGGGTAAATAAAGTGTGTAAGACAAGGGAGCAAATGGGAACTTCAGATCCATAAATGCTACATACAAATCCATTTGTTTTCTAAATATTTCTCACATACATTCTTCAAAGCAAACACCTGATCCACACATCCTCTACCACTTCTGAAACCAGACTGCTCTTCCCCATTCTGATGGGGAAGAGCAATACATGCCTTCACCCTCTCAATCAATGCACTCCCATATAATTTTCCAGGAATACTCAACAAACTTATACCTCTGTAAATTGAACACTCACCTTTATCCCCTTTGCCTTTGTACAATGGTACTATGCATGCATTCCGCTAATCCTCAGGCACTTCACCATGAGCCATACATACATCGAAGATCCTCACCAACCAGTTAACAACACCGTCACCCCCTTTTTTATTAAATTCCACTGCAATACCATCCAAACCCACTGCCTTCCTGGCTTTCATCTTCCGCAAAGCTTTCACTACCTTTTCTCAGTTTAACAAATCATTCTCCCTGACCCTCTCGCTTCGCACACCACCTCGACCAAAACACCCTATATCTGCCACTCTATTTTCTAACACATTCAACAAACCTTTTCCATAGGATATAAAAAATATGCAGAATGCTCTAAATCACTTTTACTATGTGTAAGGAGTCCGTTGATATGCATTTCTTCCACATCCTAATTTTTCTGTGCCTAATGTGAAATTTTAGCACATTTTATCTCACTTCCCTCTACTTCCTTCTCTTTCCTTTTGACTGTCACTTTCTTTCATAAGGCAAAACTTCATCATAAAAAATTCCACAACTTCAGAAACCCTGAAAATTTTCTCAAAATAACTTTTCTAAAGAGGGAAAAGGGAACCAAAGTAATTAATGCAAACTTTGCTCACAGTACTTTTTCCTTAGTCCCAGTAAGATAAAAGCAGTACAAGGGAAATATACTGTTAGAAAGGAGAGATGACCTCTGACAAATTTGGTGTTGCACAAGAAGTTAAGTTTTTGAGTTCTTTTTTAAATGCAAGAAGAAATTTGAAAATAGAAAGCACCAAGCAACAAACAGCTTGTAAGAAATCTGGATTTTGTTTTAGTTATATCTGTGCTACTTTCTTCATTTTTTCTTGTATATAGATTTCCAAAGCTTCTTTTACTATATCATAATGTACTATAACTTAGGTGTTACAGTAAGCTCCACCTTTCATTTTCTTGTTCTTCCAAACTCTGTTAACTTATTTATTGCTTTAAACACAAATCTTATGCATTCTCTTACTTATTCCAGTATCCATCTATGCAACTTTCTTTAAATTCATATAATTCATTGATGGCCAGTTACTTAAGTTTTCCTATTCTAGTATATCTCTCACAACTATACCTCAGTTTAACCCTCACAAACTCTATTGCCTAATTTCATGTTAAACAGTTAATACTGCATTTTAGACACCAATACACTTTTTGCTGCAACATACTGTGTATTTCAGTTTAAGCTTTGTCCTTCATAATACACTTGTTCTTTATTCAAAATATATTTACAATTTAATGATAAAAGTCAATCACATCTTTACTATGTGATGGATGTGTAAAACACTTTACACCACACACACATCCACCTAAAAAAGCCTAATATACTGCATTTACAAACAGGATGCCCAGTGCCAGTAATGGCACCCCAAGCGCATGCACCCAACCTTTACACATACACATCTCTTACCTGTTTGCACAAAGTGGTACTTCTGTATACTTAGTTCTACCACAACTATTCATCAACTCTTAAACAGACTGTAATATGGTTTAGCGTAACTTCTATCCCACATAATTCGCCTAATACCTCACCACTTATTATGAAAAGGGTTATGCCATATCTTAAATGTTAATCATCATGACATACACTTGTAATCTATTACTTACAAGAGGTAGGCCCTTTTCACAGATCAGTACCTCTGTACTCATTTGACCACTATCTTTACTGAAAACGTATGTGCTTTAAATGGGCTGGTCAATAACCAGCTTTTGCTTACACAAAAATATTATTGTGAACTCTCACTGTGGAAAAATGACAAATCATTTCAGAGACCCAGACTAAATGTAGTGGTGGTCCAACAACTAGCTAAAGAAATTTATCCTTAGGAAATAAAGGTAATGAAGATAGGATAAAGTGAGAACTGATGGGATTGAGAAGCATGTCAGAATAAAGGGACTTAAGAAACATTACACAAAACTTATAACTAGAAAACCATATGAAGAGGATTACAGGACCAGCAAATGTAATTTTGTTAACGTCAACATCACCTCATCTTCATGAGCAGCAAGATTTTAGGAAGGTATCTACAAGTATTCAACCCAGACTAGAAAATGCATCAGGAGCTTGATTTTTACTAATGGAAATATAAAGAATTGCTGGAAAAGGTCTAATACAATGTAATGAGTATGGTGCAAGAAATGAAGTCAGCAGGAACAGAGTATGATGAGATACACATAATACACATCTAAATCTTAAAAGGACTCCAAAGCCAAAGGAAATAAAAGAAAGCTGTCAAGAAAGAGATGAGGATAATTACTTCAACAACAAAGTAGTTAAACTGTGAGTCAAAACTAGAATTGCTGTATATATTTAAAAATTCATTTTGCTTTGTCGCTGTCTCCCCCGTTAGTGAGATAGCGCAAGGAAACAGATGAAAGAATGGCCCAACCCACCCACATACATGTATATACATACACGTCCACACACGCAAATATACATACCTATACATTTCAACGTATACATATATATACACACAGACATATACATATATACACATGTACATAATCATACTGTCTGCCTTTATTAATTCCCATCGCCACCCCGCCACACATGAAATAACAACCCCCTCCCCCCCCTCATGTGCACAAAGTAGCGCAGGAAAAGACAACAAAGGCCACATTCGTTCACACGCAGTCTCTAGATGTCATGTAATAATGCACCGAAACCACAGCTCCCTTTCCACATCCAGGCCCCACAGAAATTTCCATGGTTTACCCCAGACGCTTCACATGCCCTGGTTCAATCCATTGACAGCACGTCAACCCCAGTATACCACATCGTTCCAATTCACTCTATTCCCTGCACACCTTACACCCTCCTGCATGTTCAGGCCCTGATCACTTAAATCTTTTTCACTCAATCTTTCCACCTCCAATTTGGTCTCCCACTTCTCCTCGTTCCCTCCATCTCTGACACATACATCCTCTTGGTCAATCTTTCCTCACTCATTCTCTCCATGTGACCAAACCATTTCAAAACACCCTCTTTTGCTCTCTCAACCACCCTCTTTTTATTACCACACATCTCTCTTACCCTATTATTATTTACTCGATCAAACCACCTCACACTACATATTGTCCTCAAACATCTCATTTCCAGCACATCCACCCTCCTCTGCACAACTCTATCCATAGCCCACGCCTCGCAACCATATAACATTGTTGGAACCACTATTCCTTCAAACATACCCATCTATATACTGTATCATCAGCAAACAACAACTGACTCACTTCCCAAGCTCTCTCATCGACAACAGACTGCATACTTGCCCCTCTTTCCAAAACTCTTGCATTCACCTCCCTAACAATGCCATCCATAAACAAATTAAACAACCATGGAGACATCACACTGGGGATCTAATTCCTTTTCCCATTCTACCAAAGTAACACCAGGAATAAATGAGAAATGGCTTTCATTTTCACATACACACTCAACCTGTCATGTATAATGTACTAAAACCAGAGCCTAACATCCATGGCCAATCATCCCAGACTATTCCATGGTTTAGCTTGACCACTTTATTTGTCCAAGTCAAGTCAATTATAGAATGTCTCCTGCCATATACCATTTCACTTAAATTCCTTCTATTGCATACATGCTTTCACCCTCCTTAAATGTTCAAGCCTGATACCCTGAAGCTGCCTCCACTCCATTCTTCCACTACTTTTCCATTTTTCCCTCCTTGTTCCCTCCACTTCTGGCTTAAATTGTTTTTGTCAGTCTTTCTTTGCTCATCCTCTAAACCATTTCAGAACACTGACCAGCCCTCTCATTCAGTGTATGCTTACTACTATACCTCACTCCCTTGTTTTAAAATTATCATTATCATTCCCTCCATGATCAGCCCATAGTCCTTAGGCACTTTGTCCTATGACAGATCATTTC
Source organism: Panulirus ornatus (assembly GCF_036320965.1). Taxonomy (NCBI): domain Eukaryota; kingdom Metazoa; phylum Arthropoda; class Malacostraca; order Decapoda; family Palinuridae; genus Panulirus; species Panulirus ornatus. The sequence goes on along the minus strand of NC_092271.1, from coordinate 11,488,557 downwards.
TAACACGTCCACCCCATTCTTTTCTTTTGTATTCAATTCCCCATGACTGATATTCATTTATCACTACTGGGACTACAATAAAATAGGTAACTGAATATAATCAGAGCCCAAACACGATTATACACACACACACAAACACACTGAACATAACTGCAACTTATGCATACACCCCATTCATATGTGCATATACACATAATATACATTCCTATGTATTTTCTTATTTCTAGAAATATAAAAAAAAAGAAATATGCAATCACTGAATATATTTTACAAGAACTGATGAAACCAAAGGATTCAGTCAAGTTACAATAATAATCTAACCTTCAAAAGTCATTTAAACAAATATTTTATGAATTCAGGTTTACTGAAAACACCCAAAATAAACTGTAAAATAACAGTGGTAATGGGGACACTAGAAGGGTAATGTGCAGCAGCAGGGTGTTTGTGATAGCTTAAAAAACTGCTTAGCGGAATTACATTTTCTCGTCAAGTTAAACTCCCTTTTTCTTTTTACCAGACAACCCAGTTGTGGGTCAATCACGCCTCCTGTTGTCTGTCTTTCTCATGCAAACAGTGATTATCATAATGTTTGGAGTATATGATCACGATACTAAATTCTATCTAATTTCTCTGCTGCGCTTCCTCTACAAGTCAGTAATTAATGAAATGTTAGAAATAAAAGTTAAATCTTGCAAGAGTACCCATTATTATTATCTACAGTATGTTCACTGAAGGCAGTGAAATATTCAGATTGTACTGAGATCCCAACTTTGGCCTTGAGATACCTTTTTGCCCATCAATGTATGATAAAGCACATGCATCTCGGCCTAAAGTCTTTTTTTTCTTTTTGGAGGCAAAAATGGCAGTGTCAGAAAAATTCAATACAGTCTTGCTACTGCAAAGTAGTTTTACAATATGGATCAAACTGCTTGGTATACAAGTTACAAAAACTTTTAGTTCCCAGCTTAAAAGTTCAACTACAGTATATTAATTACAGATTATTCTATAAGGCTCCAATGCTAAATATTACATGGTTATTATCACAATCCAATAATCTTATGATTAGAATGACAATTTCAATATAACGAAACTAGAAAGATATTTAACAACCTCAATTTTGTTGTTTCAATATGGAATAAAGTACACCATATTAGTGTCACAAATTCATGAGCTATTAGCATTTCATCTTATTTTCCTATCCATATCATCTATGACATATCAAAAAGAATGTTATGGACAACAAAAAAATTCCTCAAACATTCTGATTACAATATGTTGATCAAACAGCAGCACCTCTCCTTACTATTACAGAGGTTTAGGGGCTCATTTCCTCACAATCCTGCAAGTGGAGGACAAATCCACGTCTAAGTTAACACTATTGAAAATCATATCACCTACTGGTTGTTTGGCCTGGCTTGCCTAAGACATTTTCATTTGTAGCTGTTAAGTAGTGAAATATGTCAAAGGTAACCTATGTCAGTGGGAGTCTCCATGTCCCTAGGAAAGATGGTGTTGTGTCTTGGTACCTCATTTTCAGGACAACTGTGTGAGTAGTCATTCCTTTGGTGTTTCAGCATGGAGTCAATCCTGCCCCAGAAAGAGTTTCATTTTAGAATTGGGTAGGAGGTTGGTGGGTAAACACCAATTTGTGGTGAAATATTAAAGCTTTTGTTAAATGACTCATGGTTTTCACTAGGAAAAAGGTGAGTGAAGAGATATAGGCCTCCTGTAAGATGTCTGCATCTGAAGTTTCTAGGGACTGAGTCCTTTTGGATTACCACTCTCAGCAACTGTGATGCTCCTGCCAGTTGAGAAAGGTTTTTGTATCTGGAGTAAAGTGGAATAAGTGTATGTGTACCTGCCTCCTCAGATGCTCTAAATTTTGACTAAAGGACCAGTATGTATCCCAAAGGATACATTCAGTGGATGGCCTAGACCTAAATGGATCACTTCAAAGAAGGAAGCTACAAAAGTGAACCAGCTCATGATTATCTGTATTTTAACTTTCATAACACTGGAAGGAGCTGTTACTGCCATGAGATCTAAATTTTGCATAAAAATCTTGTTAATAGGAGTTTTCAGGAGGTTTATTATTTCTTTTATGCTACTATATTTATAGGCTGTTTGTTGTAGGTCTAATGAAACTCAAGCAATACACTGTCTGTGAGCAATGCATTAAAGGTAGGGGTTCACATTCTGATGTAGCCTGTATATCTGCAATTGATACATTTATGTGACCCAACCCCTGAAGCAATTTATCCTCCTTCTCCTCATGAAGTGTGAAAGATATTTTATGAGTTAAAGGAGAAAAAGTCATTTTAACCTAAAAATTGAATCGTCAATACATTTAGAGATAATGGCAATTCCTATACCTAGGCTTCTATGAATGGGTGATCATGATAAACATAGTAAAAAAATAGCAGGATTGGTGGTCTGATAAGAGCTTCATTCGTTTCACATGTTCTGTCCACTTCTATGTTCTCAGAAAACATTTACAAAATCTAGACATTGCAGATTATATATAATTCATGTCAACTGTATCTAGGGAAAGGTGAAATCACACAAAAAGGTGAAGGGAAAATGCATTTTCCCCATCAATGAATCATAGAGACTAGCAATGTGTGATGTTCAAAGCCATCACTGGGAGACTGAGTTATTTCCATACATCTAGTACAGCAAAAATGCCTACTGTAAAGTAGAAAATTCTGTAAGCCAGATGAGTTTGTCCAATCTCCTGTTGTCACTGACAGCTTCTTATATTTTGTGTTAGCTAAGGAAGAAACTAACGAAATAATGCAAAAGATTATCAATAATGAATCATTTAGATATACTGTTGCAGTAATGAAACAGAGTATCATCAACTTTTCATGCAGCTAATTTTGATTTACACTTAACTAAACTGAGCTACTTACTTATATCTCATTACATTTCACATGACAATCAGATCTACAATTTCTAATAAAATCAATTAATCAAAAAATATATGTCTTATTAGGGGTATCACTCAATTTTTTTTCATTTAAATAAAAGCTATCTAATCCAAGATATTAGAACCTGGTCACTGAAAATTAAGAAATCAAGCAATGTATGGGAGATCAAATCATGGACATTCACCTCATCATCCATCTAAATAACCTGGTCACTGAAAATTAAGAAATCAAGTATGGGAGAACAGATCATGGACATTCACCTAATCATCCATCTAAATAATCTTAAAACATAAACTACTACTGAGAGAGACCATTTATAATGGAGTTTTATTAAGTATCAATAATCTTTAAAAAAAGGAAACAATACTTTTTATTCACAAAACACAAACATATACACAGTACATAATCATATACATATATGCACACTGACAATTACAAACTGCTACACACATTGTTATCTTTAATCAAGTTAGACTTTTGATGTAGACTAGTTCCTGTAAAACAGAGTTCTATGGTGATAATTACTTCCTGCCTTAGGAGGCCCATTATCCTTATGAGGCTCCCCCAGAACATAGGAAGCTGGTCACATCCACCAGTTAGGACCATAGGTCATAAAGTGTTGTGAGGTGTGTGTTTCTATATGTAGAGATGGCAGGGCGAATGAGCAGTAAATGCTTAGTGTCTTCTTTGTGGTAGATGCATCATGGGCATGAAGGGTCTTCAAATATGTTGAAATGATGTTTGTATTGTTGTAGGAATGGGTGATGGCCACAGCATAAACAGGAGGATGTTTGTTTGGAGAATGTAGTTTTAATGACTATGTCTGGTGGTGTTTTGGAGTTTACAACTGAGGTGAGAGGCTGAATGTTTAGTGACTGTCTGGTTTGTTCACCATGTATGTGTTTTGTCATTACTATATTTGCTGGGGATCTAAGTGGAGAAGTTAATGAAATATGAGGCAGGGGTAAGCATTTTAGTTATAAAGTGGTTCAAGTGGAAGGGGTCTAATATTGTTTTATGGTGATAAATGTAAAGTACAGCCAAATCTCAAACCCCCATACACACACAATGCCATTTCTTGCCTGAGGTTTTGTGATGCAAAGATTAAACATCTGCAGGTGTTTATACAGTTTTACTCTGAAAAGAAATTGCATTTTTTTTTTTAGCCTTCCCATTCATGTATATACTGCTTACTCAAATCCCACTTCAAAATGCCTTTAGCTAACACATACTCAACATATATCTGCATATATCACTATTCACAAATAAAAAGAGTAATAAAAAGAGTAATAAAAAAATGCTTGTTATCAAAAATCTAGTAAAATTCTTTTTTACATTATACTGCACATATTTAGTGGGAGTTTGGAGTAAAAGACAGTTTTTCATGTACTCACTTAAAATGTAGATCAATAGCTTCCAAGACATTTGGATTAAGACAGTGTCATAAGTTTATTTCACTATTTCTGATTAAGAACTGAAAAGATCTGTTTACATACTAGACCTTAAAAAAAATTCTTCAAAAAAATGCAAAATAAATTCTTTTAGGTCAGGCTTACAGCTGGTCATAGCAATACACAAAATTTGCATAACTTCATTTTTATCACAGAAACCTCATTAAACCTTGTATACCAGAAGTGGCTTAAAAGGTATATAACATTCATTTGAAAGAATTTGAAACATCAGCCATCAACTTACCATGCTAATTTAGGGAAATGTGGAACAATGCATCTTGAGCTGTATGTGCTACCTACTACAAAGAGTCTGAAAGTTCTTTTGATTCAGATAGGATAAGTACTTTTTGATGACAAGAAACTCAGAAAAATGTGCTGACTGTCAACAGAAACAACTGCTGCATCTTTAAGAATACTATGAACATTGGCTTTATAAAAGGAGAAGAGTTCCATGGATTATCATCACACCAGTGTGTTGCCACACCAAGGAGATCAGTGAAGTTATTCATGTGATACTAAAATCTTTTCTGATCTATGTGTGTTAGGTACAAAAACAAAATCCTAATGTCTATGACTAATAATAACTAGTTCTTTCAAAATTACAATGGATCAAGTATCTTTATTTGACAAAGTATAAAAAAAATATATATGTATATATAAATAAAAATGTAAACAGCCTTGATTCATAATGGCACTTCTTGCCAGTTTTTAATAATCGGTAATTCAAGTTGCTTCCAGTGCTAATTTCTTCATATTTACAAAGAATAACAGCTAAATTATTTAGGATTACAACCAAAATTAATATATTACAATGTAAAAGTATTATCCAAAATTATGAAGTCTAGCTTGTGCATGAGCCTGTGCATGAGCATTAGGACCTCGTGCATGTGCATGTGCAATGGCTAACGTGGTCCCAGGGTGAAGGGCAGATACAGGAAAATGCTCAAAAAAATTACTTCCTACTGTTCTACTGGGTGTTCTGTCTCGGTAAGCACTGGATGCTATGTCAACTCGAACAGGATTACTGAAAACAAACATAACATATATATAATTTACATATAAACACATACAGAAGTATCTTTCTGTAGTATGAATGAACACATAAAAATTCAAAGAAAGCTCAACTTCTTTATCTTATATGAGTGACAATAAAGAAATGCTAAAGTTTGCAAAATTATCAAAAACTATGTAAAGTACAGGTTGAGTTACAAAACTCTTTAATCTTCCGAACCAAGCAATGTCTGGATTTTGAAACTATAAATCTTAGCAATATGGGTTTTATAAAAACTGATGTCTGAGCATATTGTAACTTTAACAGAGTGCTTCATACACCTAATGAAGGTTCTCGATGTTTTTGCTTGTAATATAGCTATCCTCCATGCACTAACAGGGTTACATTTATGAAAAAATAAATGTTGCTGTAAGAAATATCATTATATAATGGGGTTATGTTTTCAAAACTAATTTTCTGTGTCTAGCTTTTGACTCTTGAGTATGAACTATAAGTACATTGACATAGTCTAGGAACTACTTGCCACAAACTTACATCCGCTGATTGCGATGAAATTTAATCAAAATTTGTCAGAAAATGTGGTGATGGGGGCTTGGTGTAGTGGGATGTGAAGAAATGACAGCTACTGTGTGGGATAAACAGAGGCTCTACAGCTATGTCATCTCCTTAGCTATCTGATTCAGCTACAGTTTCAACCATGAGGAGAAAAAGTTTACCTAAGCCTTTAGAAAACAATATCTATTTCTAGCTGTGTGGTATGCCTCTTTTTTTCTCTATAAAGCTTCCTGTAGCTACCAGACACATCTACAAACACAACAAATAAGTTGAAAAATGAGTCAAATGCCAGAAAAGTGTCAGTGTTGAGGATGAATGGAACAAGCCAAGCAATGATTCTGCACGTGCTGAGAGCATACAAATGTTTATAACATATGATAGCAAGGTCTAAGATACAGGTCCCTAAAATACAGAACTGCCCCACCCTCCCTTATTGTAAAAATAAGTAACCATAACCAATTACAAACAGACAAGAGGCTGAAAACATAGAGAAAATGAACTATACCAAATGATTAGTTCATAGTCTGAAATGGTTACAGTATGGGTGAAGGGAAAACAGAGTACCATATTAAGCAAATAAATTCATTTTAGTCCTGTAGTAAGCATGTAATCTTTCTAATTGTGCAGTATTGTTTTATGCTGTAGCTTATTTCCACATTTATATGAGTAATTTTTTCCCATAGCTGTAACCCAAGCAAGCTGAGACAGGTCATATTACTGTACACAAATACTTCAAGAATAGTAACATACCGTCCATGAAAATGTTTCCCGTGATTTCCATGTTTTCTTTCGTTGCGTGATCTATGAAAGAAATTGACAGAAATTAAAAATATGAAGGTGTAATTAAGATAATGATGAACTAATTAATAAGTGATATGATTGAATTAAATACACTCAAGAACTACCTGATCTTGCACTTTTGCATCATGTATTGATCAACTTTGTACTGAAAATGCAGGAATTCTAAGCATCTACACTGTGCATAATTTGAGTTATATAAAAAGTGATTCCAATTTAGTCTCCATGCACAAAATTATATTCTAAATATTCTTGAAGTTTCTAGAGAGGATAAAATGTGTAAGCAATAGTGAGAACAGGGAAATATGTTTCAGCCAATCACAGAATGGCATCTTAGCACTTCAAAGCCTGTCACAGCATAGCAGCATATCACCTTCCAGTCAATCACAGTGCATATCTTTCCCCTCTCCCTCACATTGTTTGATATCAGAAAAAAAACTTTTTTCATTTCTTGATAATTGTTTAACTAATTCCTACTTAAAATGAGTGATGAAAATAGAAAAATGCATAATTCAGGTTTTCCTACCTTATTCAAGACATATAGATGGCAAACATTCTTCCGTAGGTTTAAAGTGGCCTGATTAGATCTCTTGAAAAGGGTGGATGTTAAAAATACTATGATGGAACATGAACTCAATGAGTCTATTATAATAAGCAGGATACAACATAAGGAAGCTCTGGCTTAGGTAATTAGAATTTGTCATCAAATTATGCTACTAACACAACGGGCATAACTGAGTGCATGCTTCCTTTTGTTGCTGCATCATAAATATCTTTTCAGCCTGCAGCCTTAAGTAGCATTTTTCATTCACTATTATCAGTAAGTGAATATTTTCATTTATCTTTTTTTCTACATCCTGTATGATCATCAATAATAAAATGCTCCCAAAGATCCTTTGTAACACAATTCTCGAAAAGTTCACCAGTAACTTGACAGTGCTTCCTTGTATCACTGAACTGTAAAAGGTTATCTGGAGGAGTATAATAGTTTTAAGTGAGTGATACAGAGGAACCAACTAAACCCCAGCAAACATACCCAATGAACAGCACACCAAAAAAATCAGTAACACTCTTTACAAACAAACCCCAGTATTCCACAGAACCCCAGGAACGAACTAAATATCCTGTAACTCTACACCAATGGTATCAGAAACACACAGAAATATTCAGATAACCCTGAGAACGAAACATCCACATAGTTCTCATGCAAGAAACAAGATTCACTAACACTACAAAATAGCTCACAGAAATTGAAAATGCATTAGAAAAACAATCCATAAGGACAGAACTTCACAGTACTAATTACAACATATCAACATCTACATATCTCCACCCTTTGTGTGCCTCTGCAGATATACAAGATATACTCCCTTACTGCTTAACCTGACTAGTATACCCAACCCTTATCTCTATGGAATTTTCATTGCCTATCATCTCACTTGGATCAACCATCTGCAACCTCTCAATATCCTTAAACTATGCAACCAACCAACCAACCAGACTCCCAACTCAGAACCTCCACACATCACCTGCTCACCAGTCCCTATACAAATTGACCATCTGAAGCATAATACATGAACTGTCCTCTGACCACCTATCAAATCCTGAAAGCATTCCACCTGGCCCATCCAATCCATGCAACCATCAAAAGTCTTACACAAGCTAAATGAAACAAGACTGACCAGCCTTCATACAGTATACAGAAACAAAGCCAAGTCAGCAAAAAGCAAACACCACAAGGACATAGAAAGAAAAATAATCTGAACCTATCCCCACAAGATACACACAGAGAAACCAGCTCCGACAGAATCACTCATCATCAAAAGAAATTAAGGAGACAAATCCAATCTGTAAATAACACCATCACCAACCTAATTACTGAAAGGGAAACAACACATTGGAACTTATTCCTCAACACAATGAACCACAAGCCACACAGCAACCAACTAATGCAGCTCCCACTAATGAAGCATTCCTGACTCATACCAATGGCATTACTTCCCCAAAGAACACATAATCTTACTCAAGAATGAGTTAGTAGATGATAGTAGGAGAAGCAACTTATCAGTCACAGACCTAACTAGAATCAGACATGAGTAAGCAAAACGAAATTCTCATGTTCAGCTTGGAAGTTAATGCTATACAATGGCTAACACAACACAACATAAAGAGCTTAAGTTCTTGCTGAAAAAGTCCACAAAATTAAGCTATTGAAACTGTGAAGGGTTAGGTTGTGTTCAAGCAAAACTGACAAATAATTATTTAGAGCTTATGTATGCAGCTGCTATGCCAAAGATTTATACTGTAATGAGATGCAGCACTCTAAAATCTTTGTTTATCTATGTTTAAGTGTACTGCAGATTCTCAAGAAAGCACTAATAATGTAAAAACCAGAGATCCTGAAGTGCAGCTATGATGCAATGGCAAAACCCATGGCTACTGTATGAATCAGTCACCAGATTCCTGCATCGGTGTTTAGAAATTTCCTCACTTGAAAAATACTTTTCTAGAAAAAAGCCTTGTCAATGAGCTGAAACTTTAAACTAACACTCATTCTACTGGAAAGTTCTGGAATGTACTTGGTCACAAGCATCCAGACCAAGGTGCATGTGACATTACTCCAGCCTTCAGGGTAGGATTTTCAAACAAGACCTTAAGGGGATTTATGCCCAAGTAGGAAAATCCTTGAAGCTAACTCAGGTATAAGCATTTGCAAGATAGGAAAGATAAGGCTAGTATCACCCTATAGATAACATCAAACTTAGATCCTAAAATTATGAATGAAAAGAAAAACAAAATTATTTTTGGTGTGTATAATATGAAACTTACCCTCTAAGTATTCAGGATGGTTTATTTCTTTTGTTAATCTAGTTAATTTTCATTATACAAATGGTAGTCCAGTGCTACTGAAGATCTGGTGTAGATTTTAGAACAATTTTATCCAGTTACTAAATATAAATTCAACTTTGGAAATGTTACTCAGTCCCTGACAAAGTAAACAATGGAATCTTTCATGTTGTTTCTTACAAATAAGGACATAAATCATGAATATCAAGTCTTCAAATCTACATCTATATATAACAAAACGGTACAAAACATTTACCTGTGGGATGAATGATGCTGTTGATTTTGCTGTCCTGTCAATGGGGTGAAGACAGAGGGTGCGTGAGTTGGCCCCAGTTTTGGCTGTCGTATCCCCATCACCACACTGTTCACACCACTTGCTGGATTTATAAAAACATGCTTTAAACAAAAGAAAGCCGCAAAAGCAAAGACTGTGAAAGTACAACACACAGTATGAAGTTGGACAAGCTCATCTGGCCTCTCCTAAATGCTACACCCTCCTTTCCAAAGAGAGGTTTCTAAGATATGCTGATGATACAGCTATGCTACAGAGTTCCCTTCAGCACTCCCCTGACTGGCTCATCACAGTCCATGCATGGATTTCTATCTTACACCATCATGTAATATTAAAAGAAAAAGATGTCAGTAAGTGGAGAATAGAGGGGTAGGTAGACTGTGAAAGTAAAGAAACTGTTCAGAGGGCTCCCTTCCCAGGAAGAAAAGGATTCTCAAGTTTAAAATATCAAATTTATGAAGTTGTCTGCATTGACCATGTCCTGTCATTGTAATCCATTAATCCACCAGTGTTATACTATAAAAGTACTTCTTTACTTCATTTTTGACATGTAACATACTTAATTTCATGTCATGTCCCTTTGTTGTTCTTGTCCATACATCTCTAACAACTGTTCATTACCTATACCATCAATCTGTTTTAAAAACTTAAAGGTGTGATCAAGTCACCCCTCACTATTCTCCCTTCCAAAGAGAGCCAACTTACGGCCTCTAGCCTCTCCCTGTAGCTTAGCACTCTTATTTCTGGTACTATCTTTGTTGCCCTTCTTTAGACCTTCTTTTTAAGCTTTTTATGTTTCTTTAGGTGCAGCAACCAAACTTGAAGAACTATACAATTTTTTGGTCTTGTAGAGGATTTGAACGGCTTGGTAAATATCATTTTATCCACATACTTGCATATCCATATACTTGCAAGCTAATCTAAAATTTGCCAATAGACAGTTTTTCTCCTTAACTATTCCCCAAATGTGGGAACCCCTGATCTACATGGACCTTAATGCAGTGATGGGGTTTGTGTGGAGCAGTGATGGTAAGTTTAACCATGCTGCAAAGGTCAAGCTTGAGCTCTCAGACAAACACATGTAGGCTATTTTCATTCTTTCCTTCTTGGTCTATCAAAACTGGAACTGGTTATTTGAGTTAAAATGAATTTCTAAGATAGAATATTCTAAACTGTATTAAGAGAGCTAATTAGACTTAGATGCTACAGTGCTTGAGTTATGTCTAAATTCTATAATCTGATCCAGTCCTAATGTGGGACTAGTAACATGTAGGTATGAGAGGATATTTTTGGAGAAGTGCTAACAACACTTTTACTGTATACGTGAACAGTATCAGAGATAGACTAAAAGCCATGTGGAAATGTTATGCATTGCCACATTCTGTGACCAATTTTGAAAACAAAAGATATCTGGAATCTTTTGGATATAAGAAAATAACATAATTCTGAATGACAAGTTTAGAATTGGTACAACTTTTTTTATTGAGTTTATTTTCATTGTTTTGGTTAGATTAATTCTGATTTTTTTCACTATCAAAAGGTCAAGAATAACATATATTTTTTCAAAGAAGACTCTTTCTTACTGTTCAAAAGATTACTAATTCACGTCATCGACCAAACATGAAGCTGTCTTATTCACTTTGTTGTGTCAGATTAGGTCTTCTATATACCAATAAGAGGAAGGATGACCTGCTAGCAAACTTAAAAGTTAACCCTTTCATGGACACTTCATCAACAGCAAAGTTACTTGCCTGTGTAACAAAAATTTCATTTTTTTTTCTTTACAGAATATATCTAGTTTTCTGAATAAAATATCCAAAAAGTAATATACTTCCCTCTGTTTCGGTATGAAATGGTATGTGTATGGAGGCCCTGAACAGCAGCATGGATCCTGCATTTTCATGTAAATATATGATGATTATATGTTTTTTCTAGGTGTGAAATCGTTCTACATACACCTAAACTAATTACACAAGTTCTGTTTTTTTACCAGACATGATTTCATATAACCAATACATAAGATTTACATACTTATTTATCTATGATTACCCCAGGACTCCTTTCTGAAAGTTTGGGGTTACCCAAGACCCCTTCTTCAAGAGTGCCTGTAGCCCAAGGCTGGAAAGTGTGGTGTTGTAGTCACATCACTGGACCTGATTTCCTGTAGTACTTCACCACAATAATCACTTTCTTTGGCCTCTTAGAATCCCTTGACACCCATTACACCTTTTGAACTTTTAAACTTCCTGATCTTGAGCAGTAATGTCATTCTCTCTGGCCTCTCAGAATCCCTTGCTACCCATTATTTGGCTGCTTACATTTCCCTATTCATTCTTTTCACTTCATCCATTTAACTATCTCTCCTGATAAGCACTTTCACAAAAATCATAACTAATATAAGTATGGGCCTATCTTAGCTCATCCCAAGTGGTTTTTCTCAGTTCTGTAAATGACTTTTACAAACTAGTGGCCCTTCTAATCACTCCAGTGCATGATATCTTAAAGGCCACTAACTTCAAAATAATTACATCCAGTTTAACTTCCCTTGAAATCATTTCTTCCCTTTTAACTATATTTCTTATCCATCCTAAATACCGGTCTCCAAGTATGTGCTAAAAATTTTCAAATGTGCAATTTACCTTTCTATACCCAAAGTTCAATTCTATCCATCAAGGATTTGCCATTACATCGATGGGCATGACTAACATACATGTGAAAAGGATGTACACTTAATTCAAACTAATCTTGAGCTTGTCTGAAAGTAAAATGGGGAAAAATTAAAAGCCTCTTAAATTACTACCAGTAACAGACTAACATAAAACATGATGACCAATGACAGCAAAGTTAACTAAACAAACATAAATAAGGAAAGCAGTGAGCTTCCCCTCCTGCCAATAATTTGAATAGAGTAAACATCCAATTTGTCCTTGTTGGACAGTGTTGATACATCAAAAACCAGCCAATTAATTATACTGAATGTAATGAGCCCCTGTATAAACATAAAACAATTGCCAACCACATGCAAGACTTGTCTGTTACCTTGAGAACCTTGAAGAGTATGTTCCCACTGGGCATGGAGTACAGTGCTGCTGCTGCTCACTACGGTACATCCCTGGGGTACACGCCACTGTTTGGGACAAAAGATATGGTAACTGTAAGGATGGTTCAATCTAATATGTATATCGCTGTTCTTTCTTTCCATGGAAGTGTCCTGCGAGCCATGATATATATCAGACCTCAAGGGGTTATAAACCTCTTAACTCCCACCTTTTTGGAGAGGTATATATCTCATCTTGTTTACCAGATATTAGGCCTTGGTTCTGCCCTATGACTTATGATAAAAAAGATTCTGCCTACCTACCTCATAATTCTTGGAACAGAGACATCAACTTAATGGTGATCACTAAGGATAAAAATGATGGAATAACGGATGGAATGGTGTATGCAAGGGAGGTATGTAAAAAATAAAAAAGGACAAGTGGAGACCCTTTTGCCATGGCCACCTATTTGAAAGGGAGTTCCTGGAGAGAATGGACATCAGAGATAGATAGATAGATGAAGGTCAAGAAATGCAAATTGGGAAAACTACTGGCAATAAAATGCCCTAATCAGAGTTTTTCTTTTACTTTTTTTTTACACTCTAAAATTTATACTTCTCTCCAGGGTTGGTTTGTCATGCAAGCTATGAGAGCATACCAGTAATGAGAAGGAGGGTCAAAGGAAAAATTTCTTATCAAGCATACAAGTAAAGCTTAAACATTGTCCAAAGAGTCATCTCTGGCACACAAGAGTTGTTCTGCTCTGACCACATCAGTTCAACATTTAACACCTGGATTATGGTATTACTGACAAACATGATATAAGAATGCCAAAGACCTCAACATTAATCTCCTCCACAGGAAGGTTTCTCAGAGAGGCCAACACTGGAGGTTACCTTCCCAGCTCATTGCTCATGTAGCTTACTATCTATCTAATCTATCTATATCTCTGATACCTGTTCCAACTGGAATTCCCTCAAGGGGGTAGCAATAGCAAAACTCTTCACATTTTTTTCTGGAAATATTTCTATGGCAACATGAATGACTTAGTCCAACACAGTTTTCTAACAAGTGGAATTCACAATATCTATGGTTAATTAAAACGATGATCTATTTTACAAATAGCATTCAGCCAACATCATTTGAAAAGGAAAGTTTAGGTGGCAGTGATCCAGTGGGAAGAGTGGCATGCAGTGGAGAGGTGGGCAGAGGAGAGGCAGGCAGACGGTGGTTGTGCAGGGGAAATTGGTGAAGTAATTGCCACAACTCACTCATTCTAATTTTCTGACTGATCATTCCTGTCTAAATTTTCCTCCTTCTTTAATCTTGTACATCTCATTACTTTTACTCACTCTAAATACAAATAAAAATTCACTGGTATTAATGACAAAGAGGGGAGGCAAGCACTGATGGAGTTGCCACCACCATCTCCCCCACTCAATTGCTCTGCCATAGTTGGTCTTGCGGGTGGCTTTCTGATTAGTTGTTACTGTGAGAATCTCTAGCCTTCTCAAACCATATATATAGTATCTGCACATTAATACCTATTTAATCACTGTTCATGACAAACATGACAGAATCAATCCTGGTAAACTTCCATTTATCACTTCTTGTGTAACTAAGTGCACTGTGTATGAATTTGCCTCTTTATATGTCATGATGAGTGATAAAAAGAAATCTGGGATGGGTTTACCAAGATTCAGGAACATATCCATGTCTAAAATTTTACAGTGCTGGATAACATATACATTAAACATGAATAATATATCTATGCTTTATTTTCAATTACTTAGGTAATGCTTAAATGACAGGCTGGTTAAAACAATTCTGTCACAGCATACAAAAAATTCAAAAGCTAATCCAGTCCTACATAAGTAACATGAGGGAGTGTGAATGACATGTTTGACAACTACTGCTAAGAGAGGAAAACATGGAAATAACATATCTTTCGTATTTGACAACTACCGCTAGGAGAGGAAAACATGGAAAAACATATCTTACTTTCTACAGAGCTTCTTTTTTAACAGTGCTCTTATCTGACACACAAGCATATCAGTGGTAAATATCATAAACACATTCTATATATCTATCTATATCTCTGATGCCCGTTTCCTCCAGGAACTCCCATCAAGAGGTGGTGATAGCAAAAGAGTCTCCACTTATCCCTCTTTTACATGCCTCCCTAGCATACACCATTCCGCACATTCTTCCACTATTTCTCTCCCTCAACCTATTTGCCCATGTCACAGGTGGTCTTCCACTCACACCAACCCCTTTAATTGTACTATCATGCACTCTCCTTCTAAACTCCCAGCCTTGCATTCCTTCCATGCATTTTCCACATGCCCAAACCATCTCAAAGTATTATGTTTAACCCATTCTACCACTCCACAATTCACTCCCTTTCCATTCCCTGCCATACCACATCCATCTCTCATACACCCTTTCATTTCTTTCTTCATTCCATCAAGCCATGCCACATGCTCTTCTCAAATAGCTCATTTCCACAGCCTGGATTCTTGACCTCTGTGCCTCATTCCATGTCCATGTTTCGGCTGCAGTCATGGTTGGGAGGATTATGCTGTCCCTTAATCCGCTCTTTACTTCCATGCCTACACCTCTACCCTTCATTATTCTATTGAGGGACCCACTGACTCATCGACCCTGTACTGCTCTCTCTCCTTTATCTCTCATTCCACATCACCACACTTACTCAAGACAGCTTTCAGATACTTAAATTCCCTCACTTCTTTCAGTCCCCCCCCCCCCCCCAATATCAACAGCACAATTTAGTACACTTTCTTCTTTCACTCTATATGGTTTCAAAAAATCTATACTTTCACTCTGTTTCCTTTAGAATAACATTACTTTACTTTTACTTGCACATCATAAAATACACTTACAACCTTCTGCAATTCCTCTTCATTCTCAGTAAACAACACAGTATCATCCACATATTGCCACTAGGCTCCGTACCTCTGCCACACTCCATCTCTGCACCCCTTTTCCCTAGTTTTGCTTTCATCATACACTCCATCCATATATACATCAAAGTCACAGTGACATCACACAGCTCTGCTTCACACATACATGTATTCCAAAACTTTTGCTCAGCTCTCATGAATGCATTCGCTCCTCTACAGAAGGCTTTTACACCATCTAACAGTTGTCCGCCTATACCATACATTCTTAACAGATCCCACAAAGCATTCCAATCGACTCTGTCATACGGTTTCTCCAGATCCATAAAAGCTGCATACTTACTTTTCAGTAAATACTTTTCCACAGTCATCTTTACCTCAAAAATCTGATCCACATGTCCCCAACTTTTTTTAAATTCCATTGCTATTCTGCATTCAGTCACTTCCATCACTCAGTCAGTCACTATTCCTGCATACAGTTTCCCTGGCATACTTATAAACTTATTCCCCTGTAATTGCTACATATATCCTTAGCACCTTTTAGGAGTATATTCTTACACTAAAATTCAGTGTGAGGAATACTGACTAGCATAAGTGGGAAGAAGTTTCGAGGATTTGTTTCTTTCTTTATAATAACCAATTACTTCTTACACAACTTTTTTTCATACATATAAATGGCAAATTCTCAGACTTTAGTAAAAAGGGGAATCTGTGTTAATGTGTATTGCGATGGGCATTGATGAAAGCGAGCAAGTATGAATATCTACATACGTATTTATTTATTTATTCATTTTGCTTTGTCGCTGTCTCCCGCGTTAGCGAGGTAGCGCAAGGAAACAGGCGAAAGAATGGCCCAACCCACCCACATACACATGTATATACATACACGTCCACACACGCAAATATACATACCTATACATCTCAATGTACACATATATATATATATATATACACAGACAGACATATACATATATACACATGTACATGATTCAAACTGTCTGCCTTTAATTATTCCCATCACCACCTCGCCACACATGGAATAACAACCTCCTCCCCCCTCATGTGTGCGAGGTAGCGCTAGGAAAGACAACAAAGGCCCCATTCGTTCACACTCAGTCTCTTGCTGTCATGTAATAATGCACTGAAACCACTGCTCCCTTTCCACATCCACGCCCCACACAACTTTCCATGGTTTACCCCAGACGCTTCACATGCCCTGATTCAATCCATTGACAGCACAGCGACCCCGGTATACCACATCGTTCCAATTCACTCTGTTCCTTGCACGCCTTTCACCATCCTGCATGCTCAGGCCCCGATCACACAAAATCTTTTTCACTCCATCTTTCCACCTCCAATTTGGTCTCCCACTTCTCCTCGTTCCCTCCACCTCCGACACATATATCCTCTTGGTCAATCTTTTCTCACTCATTCTCTCCATGAGACCAAACCATTTCAAAACACCCTCTTCTGCTCTCTCAACAACACTCTTTTTATTTCCACACATCTCTCTTACCCTTACATTACTTACTCGATCAAACCCCCTCACACCACATATTGTCCTCAAACATCTCATTTCCAGCACATCCATCCTCCTGCGCACAACTCTATCCATAACCCACGCCTCGCAACCATACAACATTGTTGGAACCACTATTCCTTCAAACATACCCATTTTCGCTTTCCAAGATAATGTTCACGACTTCCAAACATCCTTCTAGACTCCCAGAACTTTTCCCCCTCCCCCACCCTATGACTCACTTCTGCTTCCATGGTTCCATCCGCTGCCAGATCCACTCCCAGATATTTAAAACACTTCACTTCCTCCAGTTTTTCTCCATTCAAACTTACCTCCCAATTGACGTGACCCTCAACCCTACTGTATCTAATAACCTTACTCTTATTCACATTTACTCTTAACTTTCTTCTTTCACACACTTTACCAAACTCAGCTTCTGCAGTTTCTCACATGAGTCAGCCACCAGCGCTGTATCACCAGTGAACCACAAATGACTCACTCCCCAAGCTCTCTCATCCACAACAGACTGCATACTTGCCCCTCTTTCCAAAACTCTTGCATTCACCTCCCTAACAACCCCATCCATACAAAAATTAAACAACCATGGAGACATCACACACCCCTGCGGCAAACCTACATTCACTGAGAACCAATCACTTTCCTCTCTTCCTACACGTACACATGCCTTACATCCTCGATAAAAACTTTTCACTGCCTCTAACAACTTGCCTCCCACACCATATATTCTTAATACCTTCCAAAGAGCATCTCTATCAACTCTATCATATGCCTTCTCCAGATCCATAAATGCTACATACAAATCTATTTGTTTTTCTATGTATTTCTCACATACATTCTTCAAAGCAAACACCTGATCCACACATCCTCTACCACTTATGAAACCACACTGCTCTTACCCAGTCTGATGCTCTGTACATGCCTTCACCCTCTCAATCAATACCCTCCCATATAATTTACCAGGCCAGAGAGCCAGCGGGTGGCTGGAATCCTCCCCTCTCGTTTTTTTTCTTTTTTTTTTTTTTAATATTCCAAAGGAAGAACAGAGAAGGGGCTGGTGAGGATATTCCCTCAAAGGCCC